>NC_091151.1:59649006-59916506 GCF_040958095.1 Procambarus clarkii
TAGGCGAGATAGATGGATATATTGATAGATATACCGAGATTGATGGACTGATAGATGGAAAGATTGCTGGATGGATTGATAGCAGGAGTAGATGGATAAATGAATGGATTGGTACCTGGTGGAGTAGATTGAAAGATGTACAGATGAATGGATATATATATATATATATATATATATATATATATATATATATATATATATATATATATATATATATATATATACATATATATATATATATATATATATATATATATATATATATATATATATATATATATAAATATATATATATATATATATATATATATATATATATATATATATATATATATATATATATATATATATATATATATATATATATTAGTATATTTTGGTAGCAGTCTTTCCTGTAGACATATATTATTAAATATGACCGAAAAAGTAAGATTAATAATTCTAACACGAATTTTCTCAATCTTTCGTACATTACGCTTCACTGTTGGAGGTAAATCAAAAATCAATTCTCCAAAATTCATTTTTATTTCTAGTCTGACGCGACACGGGCGCGTTTCGTAAAACTTATTACATTTTCAAAGACTTTAGTTCACAAATACACAACTGAATAGAACTTACGTATCTCCGATTTTATATCTACATTTGAGTGAGGTGGAAGGGGTGATGTGGCATTAACACAAGACAGAACAAAATGTGGTATTAATAGGGTATTAATTTCATCAACACAAGACAGAACAAGAGAATTAATAGGGTATTAATTTCATCAACACAAGACAGAACACGAAGCAATGGATATTGAATAGAAGTGTTTGTAGAAAGCCTATTGGTCCATGTTTCTTGATGCTTCTATATTGGAGCGGAGTCTTGAGGTGGGTAGAATATAGTTGTGCAATAATTGGCTGTTGATTGCTGGTGTTGACTTCTTGATGTGTAGTGCCTCGCAAACGTCAAGCCGCCTGCTATCGCTGTATCTATCGATGATTTCTGTGTTGTTTACTAGGATTTCTCTGGCGATGGTTTGGTTGTGGGAAGAGATTATATGTTCTTTAATGGAGCCCTGTTGCTTATGCATCGTTAAACGCCTAGAAAGAGATGTTGTTGTCTTGCCTATATACTGGGTTTTTTGGAGCTTACAGTCCCCAAGTGGGCATTTGAAGGCATAGACGACGTTAGTCTCTTTTAAAGCGTCTGTTTTGTGTCTGGAGAGTTTCTCATGAGTAGGCTGGCCGTTTTTCTGGTTTTATAGTAAATCGTCAGTTGTATCCTCTGATTTTTGTCTGTAGGGATAACGTTTCTATTAACAATATCTTTCAGGACCCTTTCCTCCGTTTTATGAGCTGTGGAAAAGAAGTTCCTGTAAAATAGTCTAATAGGGGGTATAAGTGTTGTGTTAGTTGTCTCTTCCGAGGTTGCATGGCTTTTCACTTTCCTTCTTATGATGTCTTCGACGAAACCATTGGAGAAGCCATTATTGACTAGGACCTGCCTTACCCTACAGAGTTCTTCGTCGACTTGCTTCCATTCTGAGCTGTGGCTGAGAGCACGGTCGACATATGCGTTAACAACACTCCTCTTGTACCTGTCTGGGCAGTCGCTGTTGGCATTTAGGCACATTCCTATGTTTGTTTCCTTAGTGTAGACTGCAGTGTGGAAACCTCCGCCCTTTTCCATGACTGTTACATCTAGAAAGGGCTGCTTCCCATCCTTTTCCATCTCGTAAGTGAAACGCAGCACGGAACTCTGCTCAAATGCCTCCTTCAGCTCCTGCAGATGTCTGACATCAGGTACCTGTGTAAAAATGTCGTCAACATACCTGCAGTATATGGCCGGTTTCAAGTTCATGTCGACTAAGACTTTTTGCTCGATGGTACCCATGTAGAAGTTTGCAAACAGGACACCTAGGGGAGAACCCATGGCGACCCCATCTACTTGCTTATACATGTGCCCATCCGGGCTCAAGAAGGGTGCCTCTTTAGTACAAGCTTGGAGTAGTTTCCTCAGAATATTTTCTGGTATGTCAAGAGGAGTACAGGCTGGATCACGATACACTCTGTCGGCTATCATTCCGATTGTCTCGTCCACAGGTACGTTGGTAAACAGCGATTCTACGTCCAACGAGGCTCTTATCCCTGTGGCCCGTGTGCCCCGCAGTAAGTCAACAAATTCCTTTGGAGACTTCAGGCTGAAGGCGCAAGGAACATAAGGAGTCAGCAGGCCGTTGAGTCGCTTCGCCAGTCTGTACGTGGGTGTGGGTATCTGGCTAATGATTGGCCGAAGTGGGTTTCCAGGCTTGTGCGTCTTGACATTTCCATACGCATATCCAGGTTTATATTCCCCAATGATCTTTGCCAGGTGGAGTCCGGATTTCTTGGCGTTCACAGTTTCGATCAGTTTGTTGACCTTTGCTTTTAATTCGGCTGTAGTGTCCTTCGTTACCCTTTGGAACTTTCTTCTTGAGCCCGGATGGGCACATGTATAAGCAAGTAGATGGGGTCGCCATGGGTTCTCCCCTATTTGTCCTGTTTGCAAACTTCTACATGGGTATCATCGAGCAAAAAGTCTTAGTCGACATGAACTTGAAACCGGCCATATACTTGCCATATACCCAGTATATAAGCAAGATAACAACATCTCTTTCTAGGCGTTTAACGATGCATAAGCAACAGGGCTCCATTAAGGAACATATAATCTCTTCCCACAACCAAACCATCGCCAGAGAAATCCTAGTAAACAACACAGAAATCATCGATAGATACAGCGATAGCAGGCGGCTTGACGTTTGCGAGGCACTACACATCAAGAAGTTAACACCAGCAATCAACAGCCAATTATTGCACAACTATATTCTACCCACCTCAAGACTCCGCTCCAATATAGAAGCATCAAGAAATATGGACCAATAGGCTTTCTACAAACACTTCTATTCAATATCCATTGCTTCGTGTTCTGTCTTGTGTTGATGAAATTAATACCCTATTAATACTCTTGTTCTGTCTTGTGTTGATGAAATTAATACCCTATTAATACCACATTTTGTTCTGTCTTGTGTTAATGCCACATCACCCCTTCCACCTCACTCAAATGTAGATATAAAATCGGAGATACGTAAGTTCTATTCAGTTGTGTATTTGTGAACTAAAGTCTTTGAAAATGTAATAAGTTTTACGAAACGCGCCCGTGTCGCGTCAGACTAGAAATAAAAATGAATTTTGAAGAATTGATTTTTGATTTACCTCCAACAGTGAAGCGTAATGTACGAAAGATTGAGAAAATTCGTGTTAGAATTATTAATCTTACTTTGTCGGTCATATTTAATAATATATATATATATATATATATATATATATATATATATATATATATATATATATATTAGTATATATATATTTTGGTAGCAGTCTTTCCTGTAGACATATATTATTAAATATGACCGAAAAAGTAAGATTAATAATTCTAACACGAATTTTCTCGATCTTTCGTACGTTAACGTTAAAAGAAACGTTATCCCTACAGACAAAAATCAGAAGATACAACTGACGATTTACTATAAAACCAGAAAAACGGCCAGCCTACTCATGAGAAACTCTCCAGACACAAAGCAGAACGCTTTAAAAGAGACCAACGTCGTCTATGCCTTCAAATGCTCTCTTGGGGACTGTAAGCTCCAAAAAACCCAGTATATAGGCAAGACAACAACATCTCTTTCTAGGCGTTTAACGATGCATAAGCAACAGGGCTCCATTAAGGAACATATAATCTCTTCCCACAACCAAACCATCGCCAGAGAAATCCTAGTAAACAACACAGAAATCATCGATAGATACAGCGATAGCAGGCGGCTTGACGTCTGCGAGGCACTACACATTAAGAAGTCAACACCAGCAATCAACAGCCAATTAATGCACAACTATATTCTACCCACCTCAAGACTCCGCTCCAATATAGAAGCATCAAGAAATATGGACCAATAGGCTTTCTACAATCACTTCCATTCAATACCCATTGTTTGTGTTCTGTCTTGTGTTTATGAATTTAATACCCTATTAATACCACCTCGCCCCATCCACCTCACTCAAATGTAGATATAAACAAATCGAAGATGTGTAAGTTCTATTCAGTTGTGTATGTGTAAACTAAAGTCTTTGAAAATGTAATAAGTTTTACGAAACGCGCTCAAGTGTCGCGTCAGGCTAGAAATAAAAATGAATTTTGGAGAATTGATTTTTGAATTACCACCAACAGTGAAAAGAAACGTACGGAAGATCGAGAAAATTCGTGTTAGAATTAATAATCTTACTTTTTCGGTCATATTTAATAATATATATATATATATATATATATATATATATATATATATATATATATATATATATATATATATATATATATTTATATATATATATATATATACATATATATATACATATATATATACATATATATATATATATATATATATATATATATTTATATATATATATATATATACATATATATATACATATATATATACATATATATATATATATATATATATATATATATATATATATATATATATATATATATATATATATATATATATATATATATATATATATATATATATATTAATGGAAAGATATATAGAGATTGGTGGATAGATAGATCAATATGACGGTTTGGAGACAGACAGATAGACCCAGGCAACATCGGGTATTCTCTTGTTACAATATGGCATAAAAGCTGCCAAACTCCCCAGGGTATCTAAGAATCAATACATGTTCAGTATTTATTGTGACATTATTCACAAGAAACATGAATTAAATTTAAAATGTTATTGTAAGTGTTGGTCGTTGGAGGCCACGCGGTTGGGACCAACCTAGCCGAGAGGGAATGGTTTGGTGTACAGGATGAACACTGGATTATCGGGGTCGCCAGAATTCAAAAGGTAACAGCATGCCTCGGTCACATTTTCAACCCGACACAGGCTTTTGGTACTGTATTCCATCTACGAAGCAAAATAATTTATAAACAAACGCTCAAAGTATTTTTTTCTTATAGTAATATCAAGCATTATTTACTGATCTCGGTAAAATTAACAGACATTTCCTTTCGTCAAAAATTTGCCACATACTACATAAAACAGACGATTCTTCCACAGCTTTAAAGGTTTCTCAAGCCAAAAGTTCCTTATCAGAGCAAGGGGTACCCATTTGCCTTTTAGTATTTAACACCCTTAAGTTCCTCTCACAGGTGATCACCCACACATTAGAAAATAATTTTTGTATAAGAGAAAGATATCAATACAGAGAGAGAGGTAGACAGACAGAGAAAGAGAGATGCAGAGACAGAAAGACAAAGAGAGAGACAGAGAACAGATAAATGTGTGCATTAAGAATGGATATATCTATCCATCTATGGATAAATAGACTTAGGGACATATCTATTGATAGATAGCTGTAGGCATAGATAAATATACGTATGAGTAGATGGATGGATAAATAGATAGATTGATGGATGGATGAATAGATAGATGGATGGATTGATGGTTAGACAGATAGATGCATACAAAGATGAGTAGATGGATGGATAAATAGGGAGATGGTTAGATTTATTTATATACAGGCGGATGAAAAAGTGGATAGATAGATAGAATGATGCACAAATTGACAAGGTCCGTGATGAGGATTCGAACCTGCGTCCGAGAGCATCCCAGACGCTGCCTTTATTGACTGAGCTACGACATGGAAGAGAATTGAAACCAGAAGTTCTACTGAACTTCTGGTTTCTGTGATTTCTGTGTGTATTGAAGTAAGGGCGAAGAGGTAGAACGGTCTATTGACATAGCTCGAGTGCATGGGGGAGTTGTGTAAAACCCTGGATTGTGTCTCGGAGAGGCTTCAGGATCCAAGTAGGTTCAGTAGAACTTCTGGTTTCATTTCTCTTCCATGTCGTAGCTCAGTCGATAAAGGCAGCATCTGGGTTGCTTTCGGACGCAGGTTCGAGTCCTCGTCACGGCCCTTGTGGATTTGTTCATTTGATGCATCACGTTATTGTGGTATCTGTGTGTAATAGAATGATGCATACATGAATGGATAGATAGGTATACATAGATATAGATGGATTATTATCCACCTGGAAAATTAAACAAATATTCAAAACGTTTTTGTGTTTGACCACTTTAGTAAGGAAACACAGACATTATGTGTTTTTGTGATTATTCTTGTATTAATATACATATACATGGATATGATATATGATTGGTTGGATAGGTAGATGGATGGTTTTGATAAATAGGGAATTGATAAATAATAGATATATGGATAAGGAGATGAGTAAGTGTTTGAATTGATGGATGGAGAGATAGACAGATAGATATATGGATTGATGCATAGATAAATTAATTGACGCACAGATAAATTAATTGATGCACAGATAAATTAATTGATGTATAGTTTGATGAATATATGGGTGAAAAAATGGATGTGTAGATGGATCGGTAGATGGATAAAAGGACGGATAGATGAGCAGATATATGATAGATAAATGAATGTATAGATTTATGGATAGTTCGACAGATAATTGATTCAAATGTTAGATAAAGAGATGAATAGATAGATGGACAGGTAGAGGCTCATTTTGATCCTCAGATCGATGGATAGATAGTTGGATGGAAAGATGGAGAAATAGATGAATAATGTTAGATGAATATATATATATTCATGGGATGATAGTTAGATAAATAGATAAACATATAGATGGTCTGAGGAATATTTCCTCATAGACAGAGAAATTAAAAATTTTCGTCAAAATCGAAAAATTCTGAGATATTCCAATCAAATCTCACACCATTTGGCATCTCAGTCGTGAAACTTTAACTCCAAAACATTAATAAATAGATTTTCTACAGATATTTTTATGCGTATATCTGATCGTGGACGGGTGCCCGCCCTTATATATCCCACCCCTGTACGGATGCCCGCCCTCATATATCCCACCCCTGTACGGATGCTCGCCCTCATATATCCCACCCCTGTACGGATGCTCGCCCTCATTTATCCCACCCCTGTACAGGTGCCCGCCCTCATATATCGCACCCCCTGTAAGGTGCCCGCCCTCATATATCCCACCCCTGTACGGGTACCCGCACTCATATATCCCACCCTTATACGGGTGCTCGCCATCCTATGTCCCACCACTTGTACTGGTGACCGCCCTCATATATCCCACCCCTGTACGGGAGCCCGCCATCATATATCCCACCCCTGTATGGGTGCCCACCCTCATATATCCCACCCCTGTATGGGTACCCACCCTCATATATCCCACTCCTGTACGGGTGCCCGCCCTCATATATCCCACCCCCAGTACTGTTGCCCGTCCGCATATATCCCTCCCCTTCTACAGGTGCCAGCCTTCATATATCCAACACCTGTACGGGTGCCCGCCCTCATATATCAAACCCCCGTACGGGTGCCCGCCCTCATATATCCCACCTCTGTTCGGGTGCCCGCCTGCATGTATCCCACACCTGTACGGGTGCCCGCCCTCATATATCAAACCCCCGTACGGGTGCCCGCCCTCATATATCCCACCTCTGTTCGGGTGCCCGCCTGCATGTATCCCACACCTGTACGGGTGCCTGCCCTCATATATCAAACCCCCGTACGGGTGCCCGCTCTCATATATCCCACCCCTGTACGGGTACCCGCCCTCATATATCCCACCCCTGAACAGGTGCCTGTCCTCATATATCCCAGCCCTGGACGGGTGCCAGACCTCATATATCCCACCCATGTACGGGTTGCAGCCCTCATATATCGCACCCCTGTATGGGTGCCCACCCTCATATATCCCACCCCTGTATGGGTGCCCACCCTCATATATCCCACTCCTGTACAGGTACCTGCCCTCATATATCCCACCCCCTGTACGGGTGCCCGGCATCATATATCCTACCCCGTGTACTGGTGCCCGTCAGCATATATCCCTTCCCTTGTACTGGTTCCCGCCCTCATATATCCCACACCTGTACGGGTGCCTGCCCTCATATATCCCACCCCTGTACGGGTGCCCGCCCTCATATATCCCACCCCTGTAAGGGGTCCCGCCCTCATATATCCCACCCTTATACGGGTGCCCGCCCTTATATATCCCACCCCTATACGGGTGCCCGCCCTCATATATCCCACCCCTGTATAGGTGCCCACCCTCATATATCCAACCCCTGTATGGATGCCCACCCTCATATGTCCCATTCCTGTACAGGTACCTGCCCTCATATATCCCATCCCCTGTACGGGTGCCCGCCATCATATATCCTACCCCGTGTACTGGTGCCCATCCGCATATATCCCTCCACTTGTACTGGTGCCCGCCCTCATATATCCCACCTCTGTACGTGTGCCCGCCCTCATATATCCCACCCCTGTATGGGTGCCTGCCAACATACATCCCACACCTGTAAGGGTGCCCGCTCTCATATATCCCACCCCTGTACGGGAGCCCGCCCTCATATATCACACCCCAATAAGGGGTTCCGCCCTCATGTATCCCACCCCTATACGGGTGACCGCCCTCATATATCCCACCCCTATACGGGTGCCCGCCATAATATATCCCACCCCTCTACGGGTGCCCGCCTGTATATATTCTACCCCTTGTACTGGAGCCCGCCCTCATATATCCCACCCCTGTATGGGTGCCCGCCCTCAAATATCCCAACCCTGTATAGGTGGCCGCCCTCATATATCCCATCCCTGTAAGGGTACCCGCCCTCATATATCCCACCCGTGTACGGGTGCCCGTTCTCATATATCCCACCCCTGGACGGGTGCCCGCCCTCATATATCCCACACCTGAACTGGTGCCAGCCTGCATGTATCCCACCCTAGTACGGGTGCCCGCCCACATATATCCCACCCCTGTATAGGTGACCACCCTCATAAATCCCACCCCTGAACGGGTGCCCACCCTCATATATCCCACCCCTGTACGGGTGCCCGCCAGCATGTATCCCACATCTGTACGGGTGCCTGCCCTCATATATCCCACCCCTGTACGGGTGCCCGCCCTCATATATCCCACCCCTGTACGGGTGCCCGCCTGGATATATTCCACCCCTGTACAGGTACCCGTCCTCATATATCCCACCCTTGAACGGGGTCCCTCCCTCATATATCCCACCCCCTGTACGGGTGCCCGCCATCATATATCCCACCCCTGTACGGGTGCCCGCCCTCATATATCCCACCCCTGTACGGGTGCCCGCCCTCATATATCCCACCCCTTGTACTGGTGCCCGCCCTCATATATCCCAACACCTGTACGGGTGCCCGCCCTCATATATCCCACCCCTCTACGGGTGCCCGCCCTCATATATCCCAGCCCTTTACGGGTGGCCGCCCTAATATATCCCACCCCTGTACGGGTGCCCGCCTGCAAATATCCCTCCCCTGTACGGGTTCCAGCCGTCATATATCCCACCCCTGTATGGGTGCCCACCATCATATATCCCAACCCCTTGTATGGGCGCCCGCCCTCATATATCCCACCCCCTTGTTCTGGTGCCAGCCCGCATATATCCCACGCTTGTTCTGGTGCCCGCCCTCATATATCCAACCCCCTGTACGGGTGCCCGCTCTCATATATCCCATCCCTGTTCGGGTGATCGCCCTCATATATCCCACACCTGTATGGGTACCCGCCCCCATATATCCCACCCTTGTAAGGGTGCCCGCCTCATATATCCCACCCTTGAACGGGTGCCCACCCTCATATATCCCACCCCTGTACAGGTGCCCGCACTCATATATCCCACCCCAGTACGGGTGCCCGCCCTCATATATCCCGCCCCTGTATGGGTGCCCGCCCTCATATATCCCAACCATGTATGGGTGCTCGCCTGCATATATCCCATCCCCGAACGGGTGCCCGCCCTCATATTTCCCACCCCTGTATGAATGCCCGCCCACATATATCCCACCCCTCTACGGGTGCCCGCCTGTATATATTCTACCCCTTGTACTGGAGCCCGCCCTCATATATCCCACCCCTGTATGGGTGCCCGCCCTCAAATATCCCAACCCTGTATAGGTGGCCGCCCTCATATATCCCATCCCTGTAAGGGTACCCGCCCTCATATATCCCACCCGTGTACGGGTGCCCGTTCTCATATATCCCACCCCTGGACGGGTGCCCGCCCTCATATATCCCACACCTGAACTGGTGCCAGCCTGCATGTATCCCACCCTAGTACGGGTGCCCGCCCACATATATCCCACCCCTGTATAGGTGACCACCCTCATAAATCCCACCCCTGAACGGGTGCCCACCCTTATATATCCCACCCCTGTACGGGTGCCCGCCAGCATGTATCCCACCTCTGTACGGGTGCCTGCCCTCATATATCCCACCCCTGTACGGGTGCCCGCCCTCATATATCCCACCCCTGTACGGGTGCCCGCCTGGATATATTCCACCCCTGTACAGGTACCCGTCCTCATATATCCCACCCTTGAACGGGGTCCCTCCCTCATATATCCCACCCCCTGTACGGGTGCCCGCCATCATATATCCCACCCCTGTACGGGTGCCCGCCCTCATATATCCCACCCCTGTACGGGTGCCCGCCCTCATATATCCCACCCCTTGTACTGGTGCCCGCCCTCATATATCCCAACACCTGTACGGGTGCCCGCCCTCATATATCCCACCCCTCTACGGGTGCCCGCCCTCATATATCCCAGCCCTTTACGGGTGGCCGCCCTAATATATCCCACCCCTGTACGGGTGCCCGCCTGCAAATATCCCTCCCCTGTACGGGTTCCAGCCGTCATATATCCCACCCCTGTATGGGTGCCCACCATCATATATCCCAACCCCTTGTATGGGCGCCCGCCCTCATATATCCCACCCCCTTGTTCTGGTGCCCGCCCGCATATATCCCACGCTTGTTCTGGTGCCCGCCCTCATATATCCAACCCCCTGTACGGGTGCCCGCTCTCATATATCCCATCCCTGTTCGGGTGATCGCCCTCATATATCCCACACCTGTATGGGTACCCGCCCCCATATATCCCACCCTTGTAAGGGTGCCCGCCTCATATATCCCACCCTTGAACGGGTGCCCACCCTCATATATCCCACCCCTGTACAGGTGCCCGCACTCATATATCCCACCCCAGTACGGGTGCCCGCCCTCATATATCCCCCCCCTGTATGGGTGCCCGCCCTCATATATCCCAACCATGTATGGGTGCTCGCCTGCATATATCCCATCCCCGAACGGGTGCCCGCCCTCATATTTCCCACCCCTGTATGAATGCCCGCCCACATATATCCCACCCCTGTACGGGTGCCCTCCCTTATATATCCCACCCCTGTACGGGTGCCCGCCCACATATATCCCACCCCTGTACGGGTGCCCTCCCTCAAATATCCCGCCCCAGTAAGGGTGCCCGCCCTCATATATCCCACCCCTGTACGGGTGCCTGCCCGCATATATACCACCCCTGTACGGGTGCCCGCTCTCATATATCGCAGCCCAGTACCGGTGACCGCCCTCATATATCCCACCCCTGTATGGGTGCCCGCTCTCATATATCCCACCCCTGTACGGGTGCCCGCCCTTATATATCCCACCCCTGTACGGGTGCCCGCCTGCGTATATTCCTCCTCTGTATGGGTGCCCACCCTCATATATCCCACCCCTGTATGGGTGCCCACCCTCATATATCCCACTCCTGTACAGGTACCTGCCCTCATATATCCCACCCCCTGTACGGGTGCCCGCCATCATATATCCTACCCCGTGTACTGGTGCCCGTCAGCATATATCCCTTCCCTTGTACTGGTTCCCGCCCTCATATATCCCACACCTGTACGGGTGCCTGCCCTCATATATCCCACCCCTGTACGGGTGCCCGCCCTCATATATCCCACCCCTGTAAGGGGTCCCGCCCTCATATATCCCACCCTTATAAGGTGCCCGCCCTTATATATCCCACCCCTATACGGGTGCCCGCCCTCATATATCCCACCCCTGTATAGGTGCCCACCCTCATATATCCAACCCCTGTATGGATGCCCACCCTCATATGTCCCATTCCTGTACAGGTACCTGCCCTCATATATCCCATCCCCTGTACGGGTGCCCGCCATCATATATCCCACCTCTGTACGTGTGCCCGCCCTCATATATCCCACCCCTGTATGGGTGCCTGCCAACATACATCCCACACCTGTACGGGTGCCCGCTCTCATATATCCCACCCCTGTACGGGAGCCCGCCCTCATATATCCCACCCCTATAAGGGGTTCCGCCCTCATGTACCCCACCCCTATACGGGTGACCGCCCTCATATATCCCACCCCTATACGGGTGCCCGCCATGATATATCCCACCCCTCTACGGGTGCCCGCCTGCATATATTCCAACCCTTGTACTGGTGCCCGCCCTCATATATCCCACCCCTGTATGGGTGCCCGCCCTCAAATATCACAACCCTGTATAGGTGGCCGCCCTCATATATCCCATCCCTGTATGGGTACCCGCCCTCATATATCCCACCCGTGTACGGGTGCCCGTTCTCATATATCCCACCCCTGGACGGGTGCCCGCCCTCATATATCCCACACCTGAACTGGTGCCAGCCTGCATTTATCCCACCCCAGTACGGGTGCCCGCCCACATATATCCCACCCCTGTATGGGTGACCACCCTCATAAATCCCACCCCTGAACGGGTGCCCACCCTCATATATCCCACCCCTGTACGGGTGCCCGCCAGCATGTATCCCACCTCTGTACGGGTGCCTGCCCTCATATATCCCACCCCTGTACGGGTGCCCGCCCTCATATATCCCACCCCCTGTACGGGTGCCCGCCATCATATATCCCACCCCTGTACGGGTGCCCGCCCTCATATATCCCACCCCTGTACGGGTGAACGCCCTCATATATCCCACCCCTTGTACTGGTGCCCGCCCTCATATATCCCAACACCTGTACGGGTGCCCGCCCTCATATATCCCACCCCTCTACGGGAGCCCGCCCTCATATATCCCAGCCCTTTACGGGTGCCCGCCCTAATATATCCCACCCCTGTACGGGTGCCCGCCTGCAAATATCCCACCCCTGTACGGGTTCCAGCCGTCATATATCCCACCCCTGTATGGGTGCCCACCATCATATATCCCAACCCCTTGTATGGGCGCCCGCCCTCATATATCCCACCCCCTTGTTCTGGTGCCAGCCCGCATATATCCCACGCTTGTTCTGGTGCCCGCCCTCATATATCCAACCCCCTGTACGGGTGACGCACTCATATATCTCAACCCTGTACGGGTGCCCGCTCTCATATATCCCATCCCTGTTCGGGTGATCGCCCTCATATATCCCACACCTGTATGGGTACCCGCCCCCATATATCCCACCCTTGTAAGGGTGCCCTCCGTTATATATCCCACCCCTGTACGGGTGCCCGCCCACATATATCCCACCCCTATATGGGTGCCCTCCCTCACATATCCCGCCCCAGTAAGGGTGCCCGCCCTCATATATCCCACCCCTGTATGGGTGCCCGCTCTCATATATCCCACCCCTGTACGGGTGCCCGCCCTTATATATCCCACCCCTGTACGGGTGCCCACCTGCATGTATCCCACCCCTGTACGGGTGCCCACTCTCATTATCCCACTCTTTAACAGGTGCCCGATCTCATATATCCCACACCTGTACATGTGCCTGCTCTCATATATCCCACCCCTGTACGGGTGCCCACCCGCATATATCCCACCCCTGTTTGGGTGCCCGCCTGCATGTATTATACCCCTATACAGGTGCCCGCTCTCATATATCCCACCCCTGTATGGGTGCCCGCCCTCATATATCCCACCCCTCTACGGGTGCCGAACCTCATTTATCCCACCCCTGTATAGGTGCCTGCCCTCATATATCCTACCCCCTGTATGGGTGCCCGCCATCATATATCCCTCCGCCTGTATGGGTGCCCGGTCTAATATATCCCACCTCATGTACTGGTGCCCGCCCGCATATATCTCACCTCTTGAACTGGCGCCAACCCTCATGTATCCCACTCCTCTACGGGTGCCTGCCCTCATATATCCCACCCCTGTACAGGTGCCCGCCCTCATATATCCCAGCCCTGAATAGGTGCCAGCCAACATACATCCCACCCATGTACGGGTGCCCGCCATGAAACATCCTACCCCTGTACGGGTGCCCGCCAACAAACATCCTACCCCTGTGAGGGTGCCCGCTCGCATGTATCCCTTCCTGTACGGGTGCCCGACCTCATATATCCCTCACCTGTACGGGCGCCCACCATTATATATCCCACACCTGAACGGGTGCCCGCTCTCATATATCCCACACCTGTACGGGTGCCCGCCCTCATATATCCCACCCCTGAACGGGTGCTCGCCCTCATATATCCCACCCTTGAACAGGTGCCCGCCCTCATATACCCCACCCCTGTACGGGTGCCCGCCCTCATATAACCCACCCCTGTACGGGTGCCCGCCCTCATATATCCAACCCTTGTACAGGTGCCCGCCCTCATATATCCCACCTCTGTACGGGTGCCCGCCATCATATATCCCACCCCTCTACGGGTGACCGCGCTCATATATCCCCCCCCCCTTGTACTTGTGAGCACCCGCATATATCCCACCCTTTGTATTGGTGGCTGCCCACATATATACCTTCCTATACGGGAGCCCGCCCTCACCTGTATCCCACACCTGTACGGGTGCCCGCCCTCATATACCCCACCCCTGTACGGGTGCCTGCCTGCATGTATCCCACCCCTGTACGGGTGCCAACCCTCATATATCCCACCCCTGTACAGGTGCCTGCCCTCATATATCCCACACCTAAACGGGCGCCCGCTCTCATATATCCCATATATCCCAACCTCTGTACGGGTGCCCGCCCTTATTCATCCCACCCCTATTGGGTGCCCGCCCTCATATATCCCACCTCTATATGGGTGCCCGCCTATATATATTTCACCCCTTGTACTGGTGCCGGCCCTCATATATCCCAACCCCTGTAAGGGTGCCTGTCCTCAAATATCCCACACCTGTACGGGTGCCTGCCCTCATATATCCCACCCCTGTACTGGTGCCCGCCATCATATATCCCACCCCCTGTACGTGAGCCCGCCCTCATATATCCCACCCCTTGTACTGGTGCCCGCTCTCATATATCCCACCTCTGTACGGGTGCCCGCCCTCATATATCCCACCCCTGTAAGGGGTCCCGCCCTCATATATCCCACCCCTATACGGGTGCCCGCCCTCATATATAACACTCCTATACGGGTGCCCGCCATCATATATCCCACCCCTCTACGGGTGCCCGCCAATATATATTCCACCCCTTGTACTGGTGCCCGCCCTCTTATATCCCACCCCTGTACGGGTGCCCGCCTTCAAATATTCCAACCCTGTATTGGTGGCCGCCCTCATATATCCCATCCCTGTAAGGGTTCCCGCCCTCATATATCCCACCCCTGTACGGGTGCCCGTCCTCATATATCCCACCCCTGGACGGGTGCCCGCCCTCATATATCCCACCCCTGAACTGGTGCCAGCCTACATGTATCCCACCCCTGTACGGGTGCCCGCCCACATATATCCCACCCCTTTATGGATGCCCACCCTCATATATCCCAACCCTGTACGGGTGCCCACCATCATATATCCCACCCCTGTACAGGTGCCCGCCCTCATATATCCCAACCCCTGTAAGGGTGCCTGCCCTCAAATATCCCACATCTGTACGGGTGCCTGCCCTCATATATCCCACACCTGTACTGGTGCCCGCCATCATATATCCCACCCCCTGTACGGGAGCCCGGCCTCATATATCCCACCCCTTGTAATGGTGCCCGCCCTCATATATCCCACCCCTGTACAGGTGCCCGTCCTCATATATCCCACCCCTGAACGGGTGCTCGCAAGCATACATCCCATCCCTGTACGGGTGCCCGCTCTCATATATCCGACCTCTGTACGGGTGCCCGCCTACATGTATCCCACACCTGTACGGGAGCCCGTTCTCATATATCCCACCTCTGTACGGGTGCCCGCCTGCATGTATCCCACACCTGTACGGGTGCCCACTCTCATATATTCTGCCCCTGTACGGGTGCCCGCCCTAATAAATCTCACCCCTGTACACGTGCCCCCCCTCATATATCCCACCCTTGAACGGGTGCCCGACCTCATATATCCCACCCATGAACGGGTGCCCCCCCTCATATATCATACCCCCTGTACGGGTGCCCACCCTCATATATTCCACTCCTGTACGGGTGCCCGCCCTCATATATCCCAGCCCTGTACGGGTTCCAGCCGTCATATATCCCACCCCTGTATGGGTGCCCACCATCATATATCCCAACCCTGTATGGGTGCCAGCCCTCATATATCCCACCCCTGTACGGGTGCCCGCCCTCATATCTCCGGGCCCTGAATGGGTGCCCGCCAACATACATCCCACCCCTGTACAGGTGCCCGCCATGAAACATCCTACCCCTGTTCGGGTGCCCGACCTCATTTATCCCTCACCTGTACGGGTGCCCGCCTGCATGTATCCCACACCTGTACGGGTGCCCGCTCTCATATATTCTACCCCTGTACGGGTGCCCACCCTCATATATCCCACTCCGGTACGGGTGCCCGCTCTCATATATCCCAGCCCTGTACGGGTTCCAGCCGTCATATATCCCACCCCTGTACGGGTGCCCACCATCATATATCCCAACACCTGTACAGGTGCCCGCCCTCATATATCCTACCCCTTGTTCTGGTGCCCGCCCGCATATATCCCACCCCTCGTTCTGGTGCCCACCCTCATATATCCAACCCCTTGTACGGGTGCCCGCACTCATATAACCCAACCCTGTACGGGTGCCCGCTCTCATATATTCCATCCCTGTTCGGGTGATCGCCCTCATATATCCCACACCTGTATGGGTACCCGCCCTCATATATCCCACCCTTGAAAGGGTGCTTGCCCTCATATATCCAACCTTCGAACGGGTGCCCGCTCTCATATATTCCATCCCTGTTCGGGTGATCGCCCTCATATATCCCGCCCCTGTATGGGTGCCCGCCCTCATATATCCCACCCCAGTACGAGTGCCCGCCCTCATATATCCCACCCCTTTACGGGTGCCCACCCACATATATACCACCCCAGAACGGGTGCCCGCTCTCATATATCCCACCCCTGTACGGGTGCCCGTCTCATATATCCCACACTTTTACAGGTGCCCGCTCTCATATATCCCACACCGGTACATGTGCCTGCTCTCATATATTCCACCCCTGTACGGGTGCCCGCCCGCATATATCCCACCCCTGTTCGGGTGCCCGCTCTCATATATCCAACCCCTGTGCGGGTGCCCACCCTCATATATCCCACCCCCTATATGTATCCCCCCCCAGGTACGGGTGCCCGCCCTCATATATCCCACCCCGTGTACTGGTGCCCGCCATCATATATCCCACCCCCTGTACGGGTGCCCGCCCTCATATATCCCACCCCTTGTACTGATGCCCGCCCTCATATATCCCACACCTGTTAGGCTGCCTGCTCTCATATATTCCACCTCTGTACAGGTGCCCGCCCTCATATATCCCACTCCTGTACGGGTGCCCGTTCTCATATATCCCAGCCCTGTACGGGTGCCCGCTCTAATATATCCCACCCCTGTACGGGTGCCCGCCTGCAAATATCCCATCCATGTACGGGTTCTAGCCCTCATATATCCCACCCCTGTACGGGTACCCACCATCATATATCCCACCCCTGTACTGGCGCCCGACCTCATATATCCCTCACCTGTACGGGTGCCCGCCAGCATGTATCCCACCCCTGTACTGGTGCCCGCCCGCATGTATCCCACCCCAGTACGGGTGCCCGCCAGCATGTATCCCACCCCTTTATGGGTGCCCGCCCGTATATATCCAACCCCTGTTCGGGTGCCCGCTCTCATGTATCCAACCCCTGTGCGGGTGCCCACCCTCATATATCCCACCTCTGGATGGGTGACCACCCTCTAATATCCCACCTCTGGATGGGTGACCACCCTCATATATCCCACCCCCTATATGTATCCCACCCCTATACGGGTGCCCGCCTTCATATATCCCGCCCCTTGTACTGGTGCTCGCCCGCATATAACCCATCCCTTATACTGGTGCCCGCCCTCATATATCCCACACCCTGTCCGGGTTGCAGCCCGCATATATTCCTTCCTGTACGGGTGCCAGCCCTCATATATCCCACCCCTGTACGGGTGCCCTCCCTCATATATCCCACCCCTGTACAGGTGCCTGCTCTCATATATCCCACCCCTGTATGGGTGCCCTCCCTCATATATATCACCCCTGTACGGGTGCCCGCCCTCATATATCCCACCCCTGTATGGGTGCCCTCCCTCATATATATCACCCCTGTACGGGTGCCCACCCTCATATATCCCACCCCTGTACAGGTGCCTGCCCTCATATATCCCACACCTAAACGGGTGCCCGCCCTCATTCATCCCACCCCTTGTTCTGGTGCCCGCCCTCATATATCCAACCCCCTGTACGGGTGCCCGCCCTCATATATCCCACCCCCTGTACGGGTGCCCGCTATCATATCCCCCCCTTTTACGGGTGCCCGCCCTCATATATCCCACACCTTGTACTGGTGCCCACCCGCATATATCCCACCCCTTGTACTGGTGCCCGCCCTCATATATCCCACACCTGTAGAAGTGCCCGCCCACATATTTTCCACACCAGTACGGGTGCCCGCCCTCATATATCCCACCCATGTACGGATGCTCGCCCTCAAATATCCCACACCTGTACAGGTGCCTGCCCTAATATATCCCACCTCTGTGCAGGTGCCCGCCATCATATATCCCACCCCCGTACGGGTGCACGTCCTCATATATCCCACAACTGCACGGGTTCCCACCCTCATATATCCCACCCCTGTACAAGTGCCCGCCCTCATATATCCCACACCTGTAGGGGTGCCTGCCCTTATATATCCCACCCCTGCACAAGTGCCCGCCCTCATATATCCCACCCTTGAACGGGTGCTTGCCAATATACATCCCATCCCTGTACGGGTGCCCGTTCTCATATATTCCACCTCTGTACAGGTGCCCGCCCTCATATATCCCACTGCTGCACGGGTGCCCGCTCTAATATATCCCACCCCTGTACGGGTGCCTGCCTGCATGTATCCCACCCCTGTACGGGTGCCCGCTCTCATATATCCCACCTCTGTACGGGTGCCCGCCCTCTATATCCCACCCCTAGTTCTGGAGCCAGCCCTCATATATCCAACCCCCTGTACGGGTGCCCGCCCACATATATCCCAACCCTGTACGGGTGCCCGCTCTCATATATCCCATTCCTGTACAAGTGCCCGCCCTCATATATCCCACACCTGTATGGGTACCCGCACTCATATATACAACCCCAATACGGGTGCCCGCCCTCATATATCCCGCCCCAGTATGGGTGGCCGCCCTCATATAACCCAACCCAGTATGGGTGCTCGCCCGCATATATCCCATCCCTGAACGGGTGCCCGCCCTCATATATCCCACCCCTGTACGGGTGCTCGCCCTCATATATCCCACCCCAGTACGGGTGCCCGCCGGCATATATCCCACACCTGTACGGGTGCCCGCCCTCATATATCCCACCCCAGTACGGTTGCCCGCTCTCATATATCCCAGCCCAGTACGGGTGCCCGCCCACATATATCCCACCCCTGTACGGGTGCTCGCCCTCATATATCCCACCCCAGTACGGGTGCCCGCCCTCATATATCCCAACCCTGTACGGGTGCCCGCCCAAATATATCCCACCCCAGTACGGCTGCCCGCTCTCATATATCCCAGCCCAGTACGGGTGACCGCCCTCATATATCCCTTCCCTGTACTTGTGCCCGCTCTCATATATCCCACCCCTGTCCGGGTGCCCACCTACATGTATCCCACCCCTGAACGGGTGCCGGCCCTCATATACCCCACCCCTGTACGGGTGCCCGCCCTCATATATCCCACCCCTGTACGTGTGCCCGCCCTCCTATATCCCACCCCTGTCCGAGTGCCCACCTGCTTGTATCCCACCCCTATATGTATCCCACCCCGGTACGGGTGCCCGGCCTCATATATCCCACCCCTTGTACTGGTTCCCGCCCACATATAACCCATCCATTGTACTGATGCCCGCCCTCATATATCCCACACCCTGTCCGGGTTCCAGCCCGCATATATCCCTTCCTGTACGGGTCCCAGCCCTCATATATCCCACCCCAGTACAGATGCTCGCTCTCATATATCCCATTCCTGTACGGGTGCCCGCCCTCATACATCCCACCCCAGTACGGGTGCCCGCCCTCATATATCCCACCCCTGTACGTGTGCCCGCCCTCATATATCCCACCCCTGTCCGGGTGCCCACCTGCTTGTATCCCACCCTTGTACGGGTGCCCGCCTGCATATATCCCACCCCTGTACGAGTGCCCGCCCATATGTATCCCACCCCTGTACGGGTGCCAGCCCTCATATATCCCACCCCTGTACGGGTGCCCGCCCTCATATATCCCACCCCTGTACGGGTGCCCGCCCTCATATATCTCACCCCTGTACGGGTGCCCGGCCGCATGTATCCCACCCCAGTACGGGTGCCGACTCTCATATATCCAACCCCTGTACGGGTGCCCGCCCGCATATATCCCACCCCTGTTCGGGTGCCCGCTCACATATATCAACCCCTGGGCGGGTGCCCACCCTCATATATCCCACCTCTGGATGGGTTACCACACTCATATATCCCACCCCATATATGTATCCCACCCCTGTACGGGAGCCCGCCCTCATATATCCCACCCCTGAACGGGTGCTCGCCCTCATATATCCCACCCCTGTACGGGTGCCCGCCCGCATATATCCCACCCCTGTACGGGTGCCCGCCCTCATATATCCCACCCCAGTACGGGTGCCGACTCTCATATATCCAACCCCTGTACGGGTGCCCGCCCGCATATATCCCACCCCTGTTCGGGTGCCCGCTCACATATATCCAAACCCTGTGCGGGTGCCCACCCTCATATATCCCACCTCTGGATGGGTGACCACACTCATATATCCCACCCCATATATGTATCCCACCCCTTTACGGGTACCTGGCCTCATATATCCCACCCCTGAACGGGTGCTCGCCCTCATATATCCCACCCCTGTACGGGTGCCCGCCCGCATATATCCCACCCCTGTACGGGTGCCCGCCCGCATATATCCCACCCCTGTACGGGTGCCCGCCCACATATATCCCACCCCATTACGGGTGGCCGCTCTCATATATCCCACCCCTGTACGGGTTCCCGCCCACATATATCCCACCCCAGTACGGTTGCCCGCTCTCATATATCCCAGCCCAGTACGGGTGCCCGCCCACATATATCCCGCCCCTGTACGGGTGCTCGCCCTCATATATCCCACCCCTGTACGTGTGCCCGCCCTCATATATCCCACCCCTGTACGGGTGCCCACCTGCATGTATCCCACCCCTGTACGGGTGCCGGCCCTCATATATCCCACCCCTGTACGGGTGCCCGCCAGCATGTATCCCACCCCTGTACGGGTGCCGGCCCTCATATATCCCACCCCTTTATGGGTGCCCGCCTGCATATATTCCTCCTCTGTACGGGTGACCGCCCACATATATCCCACCCCTGTACGGGTGCTCGCCCTCATATATCCCACCCCAGTACAGGTGCCCGCCCTCATATATCCCACCCCTGTACGGGTGCGCGCCTGCATATATCCCACCCCAGTACGGCTGCCCGCTCTCATATATCCCAGCCCAGTACGGGTGACCGCCCTCATATATCCCACCCCTGTACGGGTGCCGGCCCTCATATATCCCACCCCTGTACGGGTGCCCACCTGCAAGTATCACAACCCCTGTACGGGTGCCCGGCCTCATATATCCCACATCTTGTACTGGTGCCCGCCCTCATATATCCCACACCCAGTCCGGGATCAAGCCCGCATATATTCCTCCTCTGTATGGGTGCCCGCCCGCATGTATCCCACCCCTGAACGGGTGCCCGCCCGCATATATCCCACCCCTGTTCGGGTGCCCGCTCTCATATATCCAACCCCTGTGCGGGTGCCCACCCTCATATATCCCACCTCTGGATGGGTGACGACCCTCATATATCCCACCCCCTATATGTATCCTACCCCTGTACGGGTGCCTGGCCTCATATATCCCACCCCTTGTACTAGTGCCCGCCCACATATAACCCATCCAATGTACTGGTGCCCGCCCTCATATATCCCACACCCTGTCTGGGTTCCAACCCTCATATATCCCACCCCATGTACTGGTGCCCGCCCGTATACGTATCACACCTCTTGTACTGGCGCCCGCTCTCATATATCCCACACCTTTAAGGGTGACTGCCCTCATATATCCCACCCCTGTGCAGGTGCCCGCCCTCATATATCCCACCTCTTGTACTGGTGACCGCTCTCATATATCCCACACCTGTAAGGGTGCCTGACCTCATATATCCCACTCCTGTACGGGTGCCCGCTCTCATATATCCCAGCCCTGTACGCGTGCCCGCTCTAATATATCCCATCCCTGTACGGGTGCCCGCCCTCATATATCCCACCCCTGTATGGGTGCCCGCCCGCATATATCCCACCCCAGTATGGTTGCCCGCTCTCATATATCCCACCCCTGTACGGGTTCCAGCCCTCATATATCCCACCCCTGTACGGGTGCCCACCATCATATATCCCACCCCTGTACTGGCGCCCGCCCATATATATCCCACACCTGTACGGGTGCCCGCTCTCATATATCCCACCTCGGTACGGATGCCTGCCTGCATGTATCCCGCCCCTGTACGGATGCCCGCCCTCATATATCCCAACCCTGTACTGATGCCCGCTCTCATATATCCCATTCCTGTACGGGTGATCGCCCTCATATATCCCACACCTGTATGGGTACCCGCCCTCATATA
The DNA here is from genome assembly GCF_040958095.1 of Procambarus clarkii. Taxonomy (NCBI): domain Eukaryota; kingdom Metazoa; phylum Arthropoda; class Malacostraca; order Decapoda; family Cambaridae; genus Procambarus; species Procambarus clarkii. Next base: position 59,672,080 of record NC_091151.1, read on the forward strand.
TCCCACCCTTGTAAGGGTGCCCGCCCTCATATATCCCAACCATGAACGGGTGCCGGCCCTCATATATCCATCCCCTGTACAGGTGCCCGCCTGCATGTATCCCACCCCTGTACGGGTGCCCACTCTCATATATCCATCCCCTGTACGGGTGCCCGCCCGCATATATCCCACCGCTGTTCGGGTGCCCGCTCTCATATATCCAACCCCTGTGCGGGTGCCCAACCTCATATACCTCACCCCTTGTACTGGTGCCCGCCCTCATATATCCCACACCCTGTCCGGGTTCCAGCCCGCTTATATCCCTTCCTGTACGGGTGCCAGCCCTCATATATCCCACCCCTGTATGGGTGCCCGCCCTCATATATACCACCCCTGTACGGGTGCCCGCCCTCATATATACCACCCCTGTACGAGTGCCCGCCCTCATATATACCACCCCTGTACGGGTGCCCGCCTGCATGTATCCCACCCCTGTTTGGGTGCCCACCCTCATATATCCCACCCCTAAAGGGTGCAGGACCTCATATATCCCACCCCTGTACAGTTGCCTGCCCTCATATATCCTACCCCCTTAATGGGTGCCCGCCCTAATATATCCCACCCCATGTACTGGTGCCCGCCCGTATATATACCACCCCAGGACGGGTGCCCGCCCTCATATATACAACCCCTGTACGGGTGCCCGCCCTCATACATACCACCCCTGTACGGGTGCCCGCCTGCATGTATGCCACCCCTTTACTGACGCCCGCCCTCATATATCCCACTCCTCTATGGGTGCCTGCCCGCATATATCCCACCCCTGTACGGGTGCTCGCCTTCATATATCCCAGCCCTGAATGGGTGCCCGCCAACATACATCCCACCCATGTACGGGTGCCCGCTCGCATATATCCCTTCCTGTAAGGGTGCCCGACCTCATATATCCCACCCTCTTACGGGTGACCGCCTTCATATATCCCCCCCTTGAACGGGTGCCCACTCTCATATATCCTACCCCTGTACGGGTGCCCGCCCTCATATATCCCACCCTTATACGGGTGCCCGCCCTCATACATCCCACCCCAGTACGGCTGCCAGCCCTCATACATCCCACCCCAGTACGGGTGCCCGCCCTCTTATATACCACCCTTGAACAGGTGCCCGCCCTCATATATCCCACCCCTGTACTGGTGCACGCCCGCATATATCCCACCCCTTGTACTGGTGCCCGCCCTCATATATCCAACGCCCTGTACGGGCGCCCGCCCTCATATATCCCACCCCTGTACTGGTGCCCGTCTTCATATATCCCAACCCTGGACAGGTGACCACCTGCATATATCCCACCCCTCTACGGGTGCCCACCCTCATACATCCGACCCCAGTATGGGTGCCCGCCCTCATATATACCACCCCTGTATGGGTGCCCGCCTGCATGTATTCCACTTCTGTGCGGGTGCCCGCCCTCATATATCCCAACCTCTGTACGGGTGACCGCCCGCATATATCCCACCACAGTACTGTTGCCCGCTCTCATATATCCCAGCCCAGTACGGGTGCCTGCCCTCATATTTCCCACCCCAGTACGGGTGCCCGCCCTCATATATCCCACCCCTGTACGGGTGACCGCCCGCATATATCCCACCACAGTACTGTTGCCCGCTCTCATATATCCCAGCCCAGTACGGGAGCCCGCCCGCATATATCCCATCCTTGTAAGGGTGCCCGCCCTCATATATCCCATCCATGAACGGGTGCCCGCCCTCATATATCCCACCCCTGTACAGGTGCCCGCCCTCAAATATCCCACCCCAGTACGGGTGCCCGCCCGCATATATCCCACCCCTGTGCGGGTGCCCGCCCTCATATATCCCACCCCAGTAAGGGTGCCCGCCCTCATATATCCCACCCCTGTACGGGTGCCCGCCCTCATATATCCCACCCCTGTACGGGTGCCCTCCCGCATATATCCCAAACCAGTACTGTTGCCCGCTCTTATATATCCCAGCCCAGTACGGGTGACCACCCTCATATATCCCACCGCTGAACGTGTGCCCGCCCTCATATATCCCACACCTGTACGGGTGCCCGCCAGCATGTATCCCACCCCTGTACGGGTGCCCGCCAGCATGTATCCCACCCCTGTACGGGTGCCGGCCCTCATATATCCAACACCTGTACGGGTGCCCACCTGCATGTATCCCACCCTTGTACGGGTGCCCGCCTGCATATATCCCATCCCTGTACGACTGCCCGCCCTTATGTATCCCACCCCTGTACGGGTGCCCGCCAGCATGTATCCCACCCCTGTACGGGTGCCGGCCCGCATATATCCAACCCCTGTTCGGGTGCCCGCTCTCATGTATCCAACCCCTGTGCGGGTGCCCACCCTCATATATCCCACCTCTGGATGGGTGACCACCCTCATATATCCCACCCCTTATATGTATCCCACCCCTTATATGTATCCCACCCCTGTACGGGTGCCCGCCCTCATATATCCCGTCCCTTGTACTGGTGCCTGCCCGCATATAAGCCACCCCTGGTACTGGTGCCCGCCCTCATATATCCCACACCCTGTCCGGGTTGCAACCCGCATATATCCCTTCCTGTACGGGTACCAGCCCTCATATATCCCACCCCTGTATGGGTGCCCGCCCTCATATATACCACCCCTGTACGGGTGCCCACCCTCATATATCCCACCCCTGTACAGGTGCCTGCCCTCATATATCCCACACCTAAACGGGCGCCCGCCTTCATATATCCCATATATCCCTACCTCTGTACGGGTGCCCGCCCTCATTCATCCCACCCCTTGTTCTGATGCCCGCCTGCATATATCCCACGCCTTGTTCTGGTGCCCGCCCTCATATATCCAACCCCCTGTACGGGTGCCCGCTCTCATATCCCCCCCTTGTACGGGTGCCCGCCCTTATATATCCCACACCACTGGTGCCCACCCGCATATATCCCACCCCTTGTACTGGTGCCCGCCCTCATATATCCCACCTCTGTACGGGTGCCCGCCATCATATATCCCACCCCCGTACGGGTGCCCGTCCTCATATATCCCACAACAGCACGGGTGCCCACCCTCATATATCCCACCCCTGTACAGGTGCCCGCCCTCATATATCCCACACCCTGTCCGGGTTGCAACCCGCATATATCCCTTCCTGTACGGGTACCAGCCCTCATATAACCCAACCCTGTATGGGTGCTCTCCCGCATATATCCCATCCCTGAACGGGTGCCCGCCCTCATATATCCCACCCCTGTACGGGTCCTCGCCCTCAAATATCCCACCCCAGAACGGGTGCCCGCCCGCATATATCCCACCCCTGTACGGGTGCCCGCCCTCATATATCCCACGCCAGTACGGGTGCCCGCTCTCATATATCCCACCCCAGTATTGGTTCCCACCCACATATATCCCACCCATGTGCGGTTGCCCGCTTTCATATATCTCAGCCCAGTACGGGTGACTGCCCTCATGTATCCCAGCCCTGTACGTGTGCCCGCCCTCATATATCCCACCCCTGTACGGGTGCCCACCTGCATGTATCCCACCCTTGTACGGGTGCCCGCCTGCAAATATCCCACCCCTGTACGGGTGCCGGCCCTCATATATCCCACCCCTGTACGGGTTCCCGCCTGCATATATTCCTCCTCTGTACGGGTGCCCACCCTCATATATCTCACCTCTGGATGGGTGACCACCCTCATATATCCCACCCCGTATATGTATCCCACCCCTGTACGGGTGCCCGGCCTCATATATCCCACCCCTTGTACTGGTGCCCGCCCACATATAACCCATCCATTGTACTGGTGCCCGCCTTCATATATCCCACACCCTGTCCGGGTTCCAGCCCGCATATATCCCTTCCTGTACGGGTGCCAGCCCTCATATATCCCACCCCTGTACGGATGCCCGCTCTCATATATCCCATTCCTGTACGGGTGATCGCCCTCATATATCCCACACCTGTGTGGGTACCCGCCCTCATATATCCCAACCTTGAACGGGTGCCCGCCCTCATATATCCCACCCCTGTACGGGTTCCCGCCCTCATATATCCCACCACAGTACGGGTGTCCGCCCTCATATATCCCACCGCTGTACGTGTGCCCGCCCTCATATATCCCACCCCTGTCCGGTTGCCCACCTGCTTGTATCCCACCCTTGAACGTGTGCCCGCCCTCATATATCCCACCCCTGTCCGGTTGCCCACCTGCTTGTATCCCACCCCTGTCCGGTTGCCCACCTGCTTGTATCCCACCCTTGTCCGGTTGCCCACCTGCTTGTATCCCACCCTTGTACGGGTGCCCACTCTCATATATCCAACCCCTGTACGGGTGCCCGCCCGCATATATCCCACCCCTGTACGGGTGCCCGCTCTCATATATCCAACCCCTGTGCGGGTGCCCACCCTCATATATCCCACCTCTGGATGTGTGACCACCCTCATATATCCCACCCCATATATGTATCCCACCCCTGTACGGATGCCTGCCCTCATATATCCCACCCCTGTACGGGTGCTCGCCCTCATATATCCCACCCCAGTACGGGTGCCCGCCCTCATATATCCCACCCCAGTACGGGTGCCCGCTCTCATATATCCCACCCCTGTACGGGTTCCCGCCCGCATATATCCCACCCCAGTACGGTTGCCCGCTCTCATATATCTCAGCCCAGTACAAGTGCCCGACCACATATATCCCACCCCTGTACGGGTGCTCGCCCTCATATATCCCACCCCAGTACGGGTGCCCGCCCTCATATATCCCACCAATGTACGAGTGCCCGCCCGCATATATCCCACCCCAGTACGGTTGCCCGCTCTCATATATCTCAGCCCAGTACAGGTGCCCGCCCACATATATCCCACCCCTGTACGGGTGCTCGCCCTCATATATCCCAGCCCAGTACGGGTGACCGCCCTCATATATCCCACCCCTGTACGTGTGCCCGCCTTCAAATATCCCACCCCTGTACGGGTGCCTACCTGCATGTATCCCACCCTTGTATGGGTGCCCGCCAGCATGTATCCCACCCCTGTACGGGTGCCGGCCCTCATACATCCCACCCCTGTACGGGTGCCCGCCCGCATGTATCCCACCACTATACGGGTGCCCACTCTCCTATATCCCACCCCTGAACGGGTACCCTCCCGCATATATCCCACCCCAGTACGGGTGCCGACTCTCATATATCCAACCCCTGTACGGGTGCCCGCCCGCATATATCCCACCCCTGTTCGGGTGCCCGCTCTCATATATCCAACCCCTGTGCAGGTGCCCATCCTCATATATCCCACCTCTGGATGGGTGACCACCCTCATATATCCCACCCCGTATATGTATCCCACCCCTTTACGGGTGCCTGGCCTCATATATCCCACCCCTTGTACTGGTGCCCGCCCACATATAACCCATCCATTGTACTGGTGCCCGCCCTCATATATCTCACACCCTTTCCGGGTTCCAGCCCTCATATATTCCAACCCTGTATGGGTGCTCGCCCTCATATATACCACCCCTGTACGGGTGCCCGCCCTCATATATACCACCCCTGTACGGGTGCCCGCCTGCATGTATCCCACCCCTGTACAGGTGCCCACCCTCATATATCCCACCCCTGTTTGGGTGCCCACCCTCATATATCCCACCCCTGTACGAGTGCCGAACCTCATATATCCCACACCTGTACAGGTGCCTGCCCTCTTATATCCTACCCCCTGTATGGGTGCCTGCCCTAATATATCCCACCACATGTACTGTGCCCGCACGTATATGTATCTCACCTCTTGTACTGGCGCCCGCCCTCATGCATCCCACCACAGTACGGGTGTCCGACCTCATATCCAACCCCTGTACGGGTGCCCGCCCTCATATATCCCACCCTTGTACGGGTGCCGCCCTCATATATCCCACCCCTGTACGGATGCCCGCCTTCATATATGCCTCCCGTGTACGGGTGCTTGCACTAATATATGCAACCCGTGTACGAGTCCCCGCCCTCTTATATCACACGCATATAGTGGTGCACGTTCTCATATATCCCATCCCTTTACGGGTGCCCGACCTCATATATGCCACCCCTGTACAGGTGGCAACCCTCATATATACAACCCCAGTACGGGTGCCCGCACTCGTATATCCCACACCTGTACGGAAGCCCGCCCTTATATATCCCACCTCTGCACGAGTGCCCGCCCTCATATATCCCACCCCTGTACGAGTGCCCGCCCTCATATATCCCACCTCTCTACGGGTGCCCCCCCTCATATATCCCACCCTTGTACGGGTGCCCGCCCTCATATATCCCACCCCTGTTCGGGTGCCCGCCCTGATATATGCAACCCGTGTACGAGTCCCCGCCCTCATATATCACACCCATATAGTGGTACACGTCCTCTTATATCCCATCCCTGTACAGGTGCCCGCCCTCATATATCCAACCCCTGTACGGATGCCCGCCATCATATATACAACCCCGTTACGGGTGCCTGCCCGCATATATCCCACGCCTGTACGGGCTCCCGCCCTCATATACCCCACCCCTGTACGGATGCCCGGCCTCATATATACCACCCCTGTTCGGGTGCCCGCCGACATATATATCAACCCTGTACGGGTGCCCGCCCTCATATATCCCACCCCTGTACGTGTGCCCGCCCTCATATATCCAACCCATATGCGTGTGTCCGCCCGCATATATCGCACCCCTGTACATATGCCCGCCCTCATATATCGCACCCCTGTTCGGGTGCCCGCTCTCATATATCCCACCCCCTATACGGGTTCCCGCCATCATATATCCCACCCCTGTACGGGTCCCTGCCATCATATATCCGAACCCTAAACATGTCCCAGCCATCATATATCCCACCAATATACGGGTGCCTGCCCATATATAGGCCACACCTGTACAGGTCCCCGCCCTAATAGATCCCACCCCTATACGAGTACCCACCCTCATATCCCACCCCTATACGAGTACCCACCCCTCATATATCACACCAATATAGTAGTGCACGCTCTCATATATCCCATCCCTGTATGAGTGCCCGCCCTCATATGTCCCACCCCTGTATGGGTGCCTGCTCTCATATATACAACCCCTTTACGGGTGCCCGCCCTCATATATCCCACCCCTACACGGGTGCCCGCCCTCATATATCCCACCCCTGTACGGATGCCCGGCCTCACATATACCACCCTTGTACGGGTGCCCGCCTTCATATATCCCACCCCTGTCCGGGTGTCCGCCTGCATATGTCCCACCCCTGTACAGATGGCCGCCCTCATGTATCCCACCCCTGTACGGGTGCCCGCCTGCATGTATCCCACCCCTGTACGGGTGCCCGCCTTAATATATCCCACCCCTCTACGGTGCCCGCCCATATATAGCCCACCCCGGTATGGGTACCCGCCCTCATATATCCGACCCCTGTACGGGCGCCCGCCCTCATATACCCCACCCCTATACGGGTTCCTGCCCTCATATATCCCACCCCTGTATGGGTCCCCGCCCTCATATATCCCAACCCTATACGGGTTCCAGCCCTCATATATCCCACCAATATACGGGTGCCTGCCCATATATAGCCCACACCTCTACAGGTCCCCGCCCTAATAGATCCCACCCCTATACGAGTATCCGCCCTCATATATCCAACCCGTGTACGGGTTCCCGCCCTCATATATCCAGTCCATATGGGTGACGGCCCCTAATATATCCCACCCTTTTACGGGTGGCCCCCTACATATATCACACCCCTTTACGGGTGTCCGGCCTCATATATCCCACCCCTGTACAGGTGTCTGCCCTCATATATCCCACCCGTGTATGGGTGTCCGCCCTCATATATCCCACCCATGAACGGGTGTTCGCCCTTATATATCCCACCCCTGTACAAGTGCCCGACCTCATATATCCTACCCCTGTACGTTTGCCCGTTTTCATATATCACACCCCTGTACGGGTGCCTGCTCTCATATATCCCACCCATGTATGGGTGCCCGCCCACATATATACCACCCCTTTACGGGTTTCCGCCCGCATATATCCCACCCCTTTACGGGTGCCCGCCCTCATATATCCCAACCCTGAACGGGTGCCCGCCCTCATATATCCCACTCCTGTACTGGTGCCCGCCCATATATATCCCACCACTGTACAGGTGCACGCCCTCATATATCCGACTCCTGAACGGGTGCCCGCCCTCATATATCCCACCCCTGTACAGGTCCTAGCCTTCATATATCCCACCCCTGTACGGGTGCCTGACCTCATATATCCCACCCCTGTACGGGTGCCCACCCGCATATATGCCACCCCTGTACGGGTGTCCTCCTGCATATATCCCACCCCTGTACGAGAGGCCGCCAGAATGTACCCCACCCCTGTAAGGGTGTCCGCCCTCATATATCCCACCCCTGTACGGGCTCCCTCCCTCATATATCCCACCCCTTTACGGGTGCCCTCCAACATATATCCCATCACTGTATGGGTGCCCGCCCTCATATATCCCACCCCTGTACGAATACCTGCCCTCATATATCCAGTAGTAGAAAGTGTGACGTAGACCGGCCGTTTTGTTTTTTTCCGGGGCCGTTCTACGCAACCCCGGTTTAACGAACTTAAAGTGTGACGTAGACCGGCCGTTTTGTTTTTTTCCGGGGCCGTTCTACGCAACCCCGGTTTAACGAACTTAAAGTGCGACGTAGACCGGCCGTTTTGCTTTTTCCCACGGCCGGTCTATGGCGCCGGGCTATTTTCAACTTTTAGACTGGCCGTTTGTTTTTTTCCCGGGCCGGTCTACGCACCCCTGGTTTCACGAACTTTTTTCAGGGGCCGGTCTACGCACCTTGGGTTTCACGAACTTTTTTCAAGGCTTGTCTACGCACCCCCGGTTTCACAAAGTTTTTTTCGAGGCCGGTCTACGCACCCCCCGGTTTCACGAAGTTTTTTCAAGGCCGGTCATAAAATAATAAAATAAGTCTTAAAATAAGGCCTTCTGCAGTTACCTTCTTTGTGACGTCATCATCCCTAATACGGCGCGAGGCGGCAACGCGCTAAATGCGGATCCCAGGAGGTTCACACATAAGTGTGAACTCTTAATCTGGCGTAATACCTCAACTGTACTCTGTGCTTCATCAAAGTCGATATTCAGCTACAATAGCTCGTATTTTCGCTCATTGCTTATATTTTCTGTTATTCGTCAACCCGATCAAACCATCCTAATCTAACTTATTATATATAGCAAACAAATACATTCTACAGACCAGATATTGTTGTTGTTTAGTGACATCGTGAAAAGCGACCTCAGGTATAGGGATAAGGTATTGCTGGCCATTAGCACATAGGTGTCATGGTATTACAGCACCTGACTGGTCAGCTATGTATTAATGCTGCCTTCAGCGTCCTACTAGCATGTGTATTTGATGTTATTATTCAAAAATGACTAGACTATCCATCCCCTACCTAACCTAATCAGAGGTTTAAGAATATACATTGTACAGGTTTCTATTATTTTATTGGTAATAAAAGTTTACATTCTAGTCTTAACAGTAAAATTGTAATGGGGAACAAGCATAATATTTCAGATGTTGGTCATAGCAATCCCAGATCCTGGTAATTTTTTGTGAGACCTGTTCCTCTGCCACATCAAATCTGGAAGAATAAATAGAAACCATATTAGCAACACAGAATAATAATAATAATAATAAATCAGCAATAATATGAAAGACGATATATAGCAAACATCTAGAAATATACTTACAGCTCAGTAATATGAGGAGTCATCACACAGCGATAGACATTTATCCTGTCCATCTATGCAAAATGTCTTTTTGCAGTTAGGCATTGCAAAATTAGAATATGCAAATTGAATTATCTTCCTATCGTTCATATCATATTCCCCATATTCAAATAAAGTTTCAAATTTATGTAGTGCAGCTCTCAAGTTAAGGTTGCATAATTGATAGACGAAAAACATGGCATAGACTCCACAATAATAGGAGTCCATACTCTGTATGCGTATTGTGAACATGTATACTCTATAATCTTCAAAATAAGAGAGGAAGTCTTGTAAATAACGTGAATGGGATTCCATCTTCACCCCAAAACTGTCCAACAGGGCGATAATGGCTCCTGAAGGTTTATTGTGTACATACACAGTCATCCAATGACCCATCATCGTTTCAGGGGATTTCTCGTCTAAAGTATTTAAAATAAATACCACTGGCTCTTTATTTAATTTCTTGAAGATTCTCCGTACATCGTTCGCTAAATAACATCCGATATATATGGCTTCTTCCCCTAAATATATATTTTTCAACCCATTGTTTATTTCTAAACAATTCATGTTTCTTAGGCTCTCGTTTCACAAATAATACGTCGGTCAGCATTAATTTTCATAACCCCAGTAGTAGGACCTAACAGCAGTATAACTATATTTCCCACTATGGCTGTATTGAATTCCAATGTAATTCTCAAATTCCCTGTCACTTCCAAGGAAACTGTATCCTTTATTTCTTCTGGTAATAAATTAAAGACCAGCAGAGTTTGACCTTTAACGAACGATTCGTAGGACAAAATATTATCTACATTAAATCCTACAGCATTCAGGACCGTATAATATAATTTCGAACATTTATGGGGGAAATCACACGCGATATTAAATAAACTCGTGCCGTTCACCAAAATATATACTTTGCTCAAGGCGGAATTGTTGAAATATAATGGGTTTAAGGTATAATCTCCAGAAATGGCTTCCATATCAATAATGGCCATGTATAATTTCTCAGGGATCACTCCACCCCAGGGCTGGTCCATAGTTAATGATTTTTGGCCCTGACCTAGAATATAGGTTTTAAATAGGGTTTTATCAAATATATACGTTACTGCTCCATTATTTTGGGCGAGTGCTCTGTTAATAGCTAGTAGCCCAGAAGGGAATGGGGTTAATCTATCGATCCATAAGCGGGCCATATTTATATTATATTTATAATTAGCAGTTGCTGTATCACTGCCAATAACCCATTTATCACTATTTAACTCCAAACGTATTCTTACATCTACGTTATCCAGTAAATATTCGCTAATAGATGCAATATCCAGCAGTAATTTAAAGCACGTATAAATGCCCTGTTCTTTCATATTAGCCATTTTCTCATCCTGATCTATCGTGGTCGTAGCAAAATACTGCGTATCAATTTTATTGGGTATCGTTAGCGCCTCTTCTTTATAAAAATGCGCTAGATGTTTAAAACCATCAATTTTACTTCTGGAAAGAGTCGTTAGCAGCTTTATATACGCCCAATAAGAAAATAAAGAATTACTTTCAACTACTTGTTCGTTGAAATACACCACCACTGTTTTAAAAAAGTGTTTGTGATAAACCATTGGCAACAGTCACTTTTTTGCCCGAATCTATTGCGGCGTCAGCTTCTGTTAATTCTATGCCCACTTCTAGGGCTAGTGATGACATATCCAGGAAATGACCAGGAATGCCAGGGATTCTAAATTCTATATACGAGTCCTTAAGTTTATTAATTCCTAAATTAACAGGTAAAATATCAATATTTTTCCTGCTGGCTATAGTGGACTCAATCATACGTGCTGAATTAAGTTTGGGAAATCCATCTGTTACAACCACTGTATAACTTTCCAAAGGGGATTGTAGCCCCGCTCCTAGTGTAGTAGTAGTATTCATGCTGGATGCTATGAAAGGAAAGAATTGTAATTTATGCAAACACGTCATTATATCTCTTATTCTTCTTATTCTGTTTTGTGAAACTGCGAATAAGTGCTAATTTTGTGGCCTTAGCCTTTCTCTTAGACTTTTTCCGCCTTTTACCATCACCTAAAATCTGACGCCCTACTGCCTTCAATGATTCGATCCCATGCTTCTTCATTGACATTTTAAAATAATGTTCGCCTGTTTCCATGTCTTGCAATACATTCTGACCCATACTTAAGACGGCAGGAGCGAGGGTTCTCATTAAAAATGGCGCTGCTTTACGGGCTAAACCAGTGAGGAAACTGAATATACCACCTCCTCTTATATGACTCCTATTGAATATTCTAATATCACTCAGCCCACCTCCTTTATTTGAGGCAGGTGGGCTAATTAAGAATAATATTTCGTCTACAGATGGAGGGATGAAATTGACGCGCATTTTGTAGCTTGCAGATGAGTAATGAGGCTCGGAACTGTAATGTCCTTATTATATAGACCCAATTCGGGGTCGTATATGTAAAACAGCTGTTGTGCTTCCGCGTTTATCGAAATAAATAGGGGTCCCATTAGGATCGGTTCCTGCAATACTTATACTATCCAGTACATTTGTATTTAGAGGTTTATATAGTTTCCTATTCGTGCTTTCACCACCCTGCAAAGATACTACGTCCAATATATTCACTAATAAATTTCCATACATCGTAGGAGCAATTTTATCACAATAAACACACAAGTAATCCATCATGCCCCTTGGTTGTGGAGGGTAGGGACACGTGTCTGATATGGGTGTTTCATCCAAATAATTCTTGTGCACGTATATATCATAATTTTTATGCTGTTCAGTTCCTAAAACCTTGCCAATACTCGCCCCAAAAGATAGGGAAATCCTGCATATTGCTCGATTATCGTCATAATACAATACATTCTCATCGCTGCTCGCGGTATTGAACTTTGCTCTATTGGAAATAGATCCATATTTAATATATGCATCAGCATATCTTGGGAAATGCGTCTTATAGACATCAGACACAAAACTCAAATCGTTCTGTGAAAATATATGGGTTTTTTCATTATTGATGGCGTATATAATTTCCTTTACGCCGCCAGCTAAAATATTAGTTTTCGGTAGAAATTTGGAATGTTTATAACTAATTCCTTTAACATCTAGGTACATAATTCTCACGCGGATATAACTTTCCAGATCATCCGATCTTATTATGTAATATGACGAAGGCAATAATATATTCTGGAGACACATTTCGTAGGAACGTCTAGAATCCAGCACGAGTTGATTATACAGTCTATTTTCAAAAGCACTAGGTACATTATTAGGAAATAAATCTGTATTAGAAACACTAGTAGCGTAAATAACGTGGGAATCCATTGCTGGACTATGAATGAATAAACTAAAAACAAAACAGAACATCTATTTATACACTCACCTATAGTAAGCTAGCCAAGTTGCTCCTCCGCCAACTTTAGGGCGTTTAGTTTCTCCAGCAGCTGTAGTAGGAGCATACTCCCGTTTTCTTCTTTGTACCACGTCATCATTAAATACTTGTTTACGAGATTCTGTATTCCTAAACATCTCTCGTGGAGTTGAGGTTAAAGAGATGAATAATTTAACCAGCGGTAATTTTTCTCGTGGGAATACAGAGCGGTGAATTGTCATTTTAGTTAAAATATCATCAATTATGTTTATTCCAGTCACTGGCATTTGCAGATTCCCATTGACGTCCCATTGCACCATCTTGCTTTCATCAAAATAATTCAACAGCGAAGTAGCATAATCATGATCTTTAGCTTTCAATTTTAAATGTACCAAATGTACTATTGAAGGATTAGCTCGTACTGAAACTGGTGCTACTGGAGTACTTGCTGCTGGTGTTGGAGCTAGTGATGGCGCTACTTCTGCTTTTTTTACTACTGGTACTTTAGCAGGTCCCTCATCGATGGATTTACGAGGTACTAGACAATATTCTTTCATTTTTATTTATTAAATAGCCTGGAAATTAAACTAGCAGCTATGGGTAATAATATACCGAGGATACTGCCTCCTTTACCAGTCAATAAAATACGCTTTTTGTTTGAAATTGAGGGTTTCTTGCAAGCCAGCGAATGCAAGGTGTCTCTGTATTTCTTCAATTTGACTATAACTTTCTTCTTAACCGGAAGCCTATTTTACAGAAAATTGTTGAAAATCTCTGATAAGCAATGAATATGTGGTTTTTTAAACTGAGCAATTTTTTCCTGCCTGAGGAATTGAGTTTGCTCAGCAAGGTCACCAAGTCTCTGTACTTGTATACTAATGGCTTCTTCATATCTTCAACAAATCATCAGCATCAATCCACTGATCAAATGAAGAATCGTAGCCTTCGTACCTTACTTTATACTGTAATTTATTATTGGGTAATGTACGTTTGCGTAGTACTTTCTCAATATTAAATGCAGCTGGTAAATGGGTTAGGGTTAATTCTTCCTTATAAAACCCTCCGTCAATGGGCTTGTTATTCAAATCTTGTAAAAAATATAATGGAATAGGCTGGCTTTTATCTATACAAATAATTCTGAAAATTTCTTCCGTGTTTTGTCTAGCAAAACCTTTCTTGAATGTCGAAATTCTGTTGGAGAGAGTAATGCGAACTGTGTCCCCGACAGCTAGTAGAGAACTAAGACCTGCTTTAGGTTTGTCCTTACTTTTATACATGAGATTGAACTGTTTCTTTATATCTTGTTGACGAGATAAAGCATGGACGTCAACTGGAGTCCGACCACCTAACCCTCGGTGGGGTGTTGTGTTATACGCCTTTATGATATCAGGCAATATGGGCAGATATCTCGAGGTATGGTGCGCAGTCATATATTTATAAATCTTGGTTTTTATGGTACGTATAAAGCGTTCGGCGATAGCGGCTTTTGTTTCTTGAGAAAATACGCTATATAGTTTAATATTTTTAGCTGCAAGCATTCGTTGCATATGAGAATTATAAAATTCACCTCCTCGATCTGTATTTATTTTACGTATTCCTTGGAAATATGAGGATTCCAATATGTTTTTCAGAGCCTTACTCACAGTCTGTCCATCTTTGCGTATCAGAGGTGCGACTTGCGCATACCGTGAAAAAATATCGACACAGACGAGAATGTATTTAATATCATCATTGTGTTTAGCTATTAATCCCATTTCTGCTAAATCACAAGCTAAATATATACGGGGTTTAGGACTCAGCACCTTTCTTCGTTGAAATTTGCGAGGTTTTAATGCGTGCAAAGTGTAGGCTTTAGACGATTTCAAGTATTCTTTGACATCTGATAAAGTAATATCTGGCTTTATGGTTTTAGCTGCTTTATACAACCTATTTACCACCCCGAACCCTCCTGTCGATGCGGGATTATAATAAATTTTATCTAGTACGTGCTCCATCTTCAAATATAGTGATATCGGGTTGTATGGTTTTAGTTGTTTTATACATCCAATATTTCAACCCCCCTAACCTCCCCTTGTGGTTGTTGTTGTTGTTGTTGTGGGGAACACATCCTATACACCCCACCCCCCTAACCTCCCCTTGTGGTTGTTGTTGTTGTTGTTGTTGTTGTGGGGAACACATCCTATACACCCCACCCCCCTAACCTCCCCTTGTTGTTGTTGTTGTTGTTGTTGTGGGGAACATATCCTATACACCCCACCCCCCTAACCTCCCCTTGTTGTTGTTGTTGTTGTAGGGGAACACATCCTATACACCCCACCCCCCTAACCTCCCCTTGTTGTTGTTGTTGTTGTTGTTGTGGGGAACACATCCTATACACCCCACCCCCCTAACCTCCCCTTGTGGTTGTTGTTGTTGTTGTTGTTGTTGTGGGGAACACATCCTATACACCCCACCCCCCTAACCTCCCCTTGTTGTTGTTGTTGTTGTTGTTGTGGGGAACATATCCTATACACCCCACCCCCCTAACCTCCCCTTGTGGTTGTTGTTGTTGTTGTTGTGGGGAACACATCCTATACACCCCACCCCCCTAACCTCCCCTTGTTGTTGTTGTTGTTGTGGGGAACACATCCTATACACCCCACCCCCCTAACCTCCCCTTGTTGTTGTTGTTGTTGTAGGGGAACACATCCTATACACCCCACCCCCCTAACCTCCCCTTGTTGTTGTTGTTGTTGTTGTTGTGGGGAACACATCCTATACACCCCACCCCCCTAACCTCCCCTTGTTGTTGTTGTTGTTGTTGTTGTGGGGAACACATCCTATACACCCCACCCCCCTAACCTCCCCTTGTTGTTGTTGTTGTTGTTGTTGTTGTTGTTGTTGTGGGGAACACATCCTATACACCCCACCCCCCTAACCTCCCCTTGTTGTTGTTGTTGTTGTTGTTGTGGGGAACACATCCTATACACCCCATCCCCCTAACCTCCCCTTGTTGTTGTTGTTGTTGTTGTTGTTGTTGTGGGGAACACATCCTATACACCCCATCCCCCTAACCTCCCCTTGTTGTTGTTGTTGTTGTTGTTGTTGTTGTGGGGAACACATCCTATACACCCCACCCCCCTAACCTCCCCTTGTGGTTGTTGTTGTTGTTGTTGTTGTTGTTGTTGTGGGGAACATATCCTATACACCCCACCCCCCTAACCTCCCCTTGTTGTTGTTGTTGTTGTAGGGGAACACATCCTATACACCCCACCCCCCTAACCTCCCCTTGTTGTTGTTGTTGTTGTGGGGAACACATCCTATACACCCCACCCCCCTAACCTCCCCTTGTGGTTGTTGTTGTTGTTGTTGTTGTTGTGGGGAACACATCCTATACACCCCACCCCCCTAACCTCCCCTTGTGGTTGTTGTTGTTGTTGTTGTTGTTGTTGTGGGGAACACATCCTATACACCCCACCCCCCTAACCTCCCCTTGTGGTTGTTGTTGTTGTTGTTGTGGGGAACACATCCTATACACCCCACCCCCCTAACCTCCCCTTGTGGTTGTTGTTGTTGTTGTTGTTGTTGTTGTTGTGGGGAACACATCCTATACACCCCACCCCCCTAACCTCCCCTTGTTGTTGTTGTTGTTGTTGTTGTTGTTGTTGTGGGGAACACATCCTATACACCCCACCCCCCTAACCTCCCCTTGTTGTTGTTGTTGTTGTTGTTGTGGGGAACACATCCTATACACCCCACCCCCCTAACCTCCCCTTGTTGTTGTTGTTGTTGTTGTTGTGGGGAACACATCCTATACACCCCACCCCCCTAACCTCCCCTTGTGGTTGTTGTTGTTGTTGTTGTGGGGAACACATCCTATACACCCCACCCCCCTAACCTCCCCTTGTTGTTGTTGTTGTTGTTGTTGTTGTTGTTGTTGTTGTGGGGAACACATCCTATACACCCCACCCCCCTAACCTCCCCTTGTTGTTGTTGTTGTTGTTGTTGTGGGGAACACATCCTATACACCCCACCCCCCTAACCTCCCCTTGTTGTTGTTGTTGTTGTAGGGGAACACATCCTATACACCCCACCCCCCTAACCTCCCCTTGTGGTTGTTGTTGTTGTTGTTGTTGTTGTGGGGAACACATCCTATACACCCAACCCCCCTAACCTCCCCTTGTTGTTGTTGTTGTTGTTGTTGTTGTTGTTGTTGTGGGGAACACATCCTATACACCCCACCCCCCTAACCTCCCCTTGTGGTTGTTGTTGTTGTTGTTGTGGGGAACACATCCTATACACCCCACCCCCCTAACCTCCCCTTGTTGTTGTTGTTGTTGTAGGGGAACACATCCTATACACCCCACCCCCCTAACCTCCCCTTGTTGTTGTTGTTGTTGTTGTTGTGGGGAACACATCCTATACACCCCACCCCCCTAACCTCCCCTTGTGGTTGTTGTTGTTGTTGTTGTTGTTGTGGGGAACACATCCTATACACCCCACCCCCCTAACCTCCCCTTGTTGTTGTTGTTGTTGTTGTTGTGGGGAACACATCCTATACACCCAACCCCCCTAACCTCCCCTTGTGGTTGTTGTTGTTGTTGTTGTTGTTGTGGGGAACACATCCTATACACCCAACCCCCCTAACCTCCCCTTGTTGTTGTTGTTGTTGTTGTTGTGGGGAACACATCCTATACACCCAACCCCCCTAACCTCCCCTTGTGGTTGTTGTTGTTGTTGTTGTGGGGAACACATCCTATACACCCCACCCCCCTAACCTCCCCTTGTTGTTGTTGTTGTTGTTGTTGTTGTTGTTGTGGGGAACACATCCTATACACCCCACCCCCCTAACCTCCCCTTGTTGTTGTTGTTGTTGTTGTTGTTGTTGTTGTGGGGAACACATCCTATACACCCCACCCCCCTAACCTCCCCTTGTTGTTGTTGTTGTTGTTGTTGTTGTTGTTGTGGGGAACACATCCTATACACCCCACCCCCCTAACCTCCCCTTGTTGTTGTTGTTGTTGTTGTTGTTGTGGTTGTTGTTGTTGTGGGGAACACATCCTATACACCCCACCCCCCTAACCTCCCCTTGTGGTTGTTGTTGTTGTAGGGGAACACATCCTATACACCCCACCCCCCTAACCTCCCCTTGTTGTTGTTGTTGTTGTTGTTGTGGGGAACACATCCTATACACCCCACCCCCCTAACCTCCCCTTGTGGTTGTTGTTGTTGTTGTTGTGGGGAACACATCCTATACACCCCACCCCCCTAACCTCCCCTTGTGGTTGTTGTTGTTGTTGTTGTGGGGAACACATCCTATACACCCCATCCCCCTAACCTCCCCTTGTTGTTGTTGTTGTTGTTGTTGTTGTTGTTGTTGTGGGGAACATATCCTATACACCCCACCCCCCTAACCTCCCCTTGTTGTTGTTGTTGTTGTTGTTGTTGTTGTTGTTGTGGGGAACATATCCTATACACCCCACCCCCCTAACCTCCCCTTGTGGTTGTTGTTGTTGTTGTTGTTGTTGTTGTTGTGGGGAACATATCCTATACACCCCACCCCCCTAACCTCCCCTTGTGGTTGTTGTTGTTGTTGTTGTGGGGAACACATCCTATACACCCCATCCCCCTAACCTCCCCTTGTTGTTGTTGTTGTTGTTGTTGTTGTTGTTGTTGTGGGGAACATATCCTATACACCCCACCCCCCTAACCTCCCCTTGTGGTTGTTGTTGTTGTTGTTGTTGTTGTTGTTGTGGGGAACATATCCTATACACCCCACCCCCCTAACCTCCCCTTGTGGTTGTTGTTTAGTACATTCACCATTGGTAAACAATTTCGTATGGATGCTCACCAACAATATTGCTACGGAAGGTGATGCGTTCAGGGGTTTTCACTCCTAAATCCACCAATAAATACCCATAGGGTTTACTGATGGCTTTCTTGTAGATATCCAAAAGCTTTTGAGAATCTTGTTTTCCAAATAACTGCCGCCCTAAAGTCTCAATTTGAGCTAAATCTCTAGATTTCACTAATATGAAATGGGAGGTGTTTAAACTTATACTTCTAGCATATTTCCCAGAGAAAAATATATTTTGGGTAATGAATATGCACGAAATAGCAAGATGTCTGCCTTTAGTGAAGATATCAGACACAATTTTTGAATTGGCAGATTCGATGAACAAGTCATCGATAATAATTTAAATAGGCGAATCATCTGTACGTTCATCTAAAGGGTTAATAATTTCAGGTTGAGCTATTATTTTCTTGTTAATTACTGAATCGTCTAGCAATGCTTTGTAACTGCCGCCACATATAATAATACTGGAGAATTTCAGATGGTATTTTTGTACGAGTTTAGTGCACAAATGAGATTTTCCGCCATTGGAAAATCCTGCAATGATTATTCTGCTAGGTTCATTGAAAATATCGAGTTATTCTTCAGTGATAGGTGAACTATCCATGACTCGTGTTGGGTTTGCACTGACATAAGTATGATAAGGACATTATATTTAAACATGGGAGGTTTTCATAGAAACATCACAGCATACATTTCATATTTTTATTTTTTGCATAGAACATTTTCAAAACATAAATTAGGGGGGCACGGTTTTATATAAACATCAAAGTATACATTTCACAATTTTTATTTTTTATATACAACAGAACATTTTCAACATAGGTTAGGGGAGATTGCATTTTCAGAACATCAGTGATGAGTCAGGGGCCCCGCAATTTTTCAAACATCAATGACAGGTTAGGGGAGGTAGCAATTTTCAAACATCAATGACAGGTTAGGGGAGGTAGCAATTTTCAAATATCAATGACAGGTTAGGGGAGGCAGCAATTTTCAAACCCAAAGATAGGTTAAGGGAGGTTGCAAATTTTCTATCACCATTTTCTTCAGTCACTAATTGTGAGGATACGTCTTGTTCACCAGTGCATCGCGTTTTCCCCACATGTTGAATATGGGATGGAATCCACGTCTCACAGGACGTGCAGCAGCAGCAGCAGGTGCAGGTACATCCTCCTCCTCCTCATTCTCTTCTTCATGAATTTCTGCTCGAGGAATATCGGGGTGTCCATACGCCAAAGACTGTGTAGGACTCAGTACATAACGTTTATCGTCAAAGGCGGACAATCCACGTTTTGTAGTGAGACAGGTACACATACGGCCTTTAACATTCCTAATAGATCTGGATTGGAACCTCTGCCCAATATTTAACTCTAAATCACTTTGGAAAGCTGCATGAGTGAGTTTAGATGATGATAAGTGGGAATTCCTTTACAACGACAGATCTGAACCTGATCTTGAGTGAGAATTGAGTACATTTTAGGCTTCAATGCAATGAGTTCCTTGATAATTTTGGCTCCAACTTCCGATTTTAACAAACCCAGTTGACCTTTGTGAGAGTCATCGAAATAGGGATTTTCAGGAGGGAAATTACTGAAATCCATATGCTGAGACAAAGGCAGTTTATTTAATTTCTCAAAAGCATTTGGACAGCTTAATTCAATCAAATACGAATCTGTATCCGTATACAGCAATCTAGCTTTGTCTCCATAATGAGCTTTGACGGTATTGTACCAAAAATCATATAGGATCCTCTTAGCTATTTGCAAGATCTGGAACCCCAAATAGGTTGGTGTATTGACTTCTTTAAGTGATTGTTTCTTAACCGTGCAAATGACTCTGTCTTCACTTAACAAAATGCTCCGTTTGAAGAACGGATTGCGTGCATGCTTTTAGAATTTGTCTCGTGATGTAACTAAATAATGCTGATCGCCATATTTACTCACATTTGTCAAACTCTTGCCGTAAATTGCATTTGATACCAGCTTGAAAGCTTTACCCTTAATGGCGCAAGGTGTATTTGCACGTTCACGAGCATTTGTTTCGACAAATTACTTAAGGTACTTGCTTTGTTGGAATTCATAAACTGCATTTACCTTAGCTACTTCTAATCCCAATTTCATCAGCATCTGAAGCAAATCTAAACTGACCAAGTAATCTTTTTGAGGGAGATGTGAGGCAATTAATTTATTGTTTTTCTTGGAGAGTTTGCGATCTTCGGTATTTAAAATGTGTTTGCTATAATCGGACAGAAGATCAGTTGAAATATTAGCATGCGACAGGGTTAATGGCAAGTCATCGGTGTATTGAGCCACCTCAGGTGCGACATGCTTGGTATCACACATGACCCAATACCCTTTATCCCCATCACAAGCAATATTTTCCAATCCCTGTTGGAGCCAATCATTGCATTCGGCAGCAGATAATTTACGGATCCCGCCTTGAGGAAGCAGTTCTGTCATACAGGTGGCGTATAAGCCATTGAAATCCAAATAAAGAATATATTTATCAGTGCTAGAAGGATCAGCACCTGTATGCTCATTTTGTACACTTGTGTGTTGCCGCACAACAGAGGTAAATCCGCCTCTTAGATTTCTGCGCAATACATCGTACAAATGGGGATCAGAAATAGAGTCCAAGACAACTTGACTCTTAAACAAGAAAGCGTCCCATGCAAAACTAGATAACGAGACATAGTGAGTAATATCTAACTTGTACAGCTCAAGCATGGTCTTGCGCCATACAGTAAACACATCACACAATAGTCCAGTATCTACTTTCAAATAGACCTTTAAGTAATCCCCAATGGTCTTGCATTCTGCTAATCTAAAGACTTCTTTAGCCTGTTTTTATCGGTCTCGTTTATGGTCTCGTGTTTTAAACTATTGAAAAAGGCTTCGGGAGGAGGAAGAGCTGGTTCATTTAATTTCTCCAAAGATGAAATATAGTCATAACAGAAGACCTGTTTGCCTGTCTTTAATAAATGGTGGGCAGCTACAGGGACGTCATCTAGCATAACTGAGGTGTAAGTGGTGGGTTTACCTTCCTTGATATGTTCTTTACCTAGTTTTTCCAGCCCGCCATTTAGTAAAGCCAGACTATCCATAAACCGAAGTTTACCAATATCCACTTTCATGAACTTAAATCCATCTTTGGAGGCAATATCAATTTCACGGTTAGGGAGGTTGGACAATTCATTTAAAATTACCCCGAGGTCATAAGCAGCGTTGTGAGAGAATGTATACAAATATTTATAAGAATTTCTGCACAACATGTTACACCTGCGGCAATAGGCAGCTAGATAATTATTAAATTCGATAGCATGATCATGATGACGGTGCTTGTCTTTATCTGATTTAAATGGCCTATAACACATTTCACATGTGGTTTGATGTCTATAGGCTTGCCAATGTTCACGTGTCATAGATATTTTGTATTTAGGCATGGTAGATTTGATTCTCTTCCATGCTTTCTCCAAAGTATCTATGAAATGATTTACAGGGTCATCCCCCATATACGTCAATTTCTCTGCCACCTCCAATTCCCTGTTGATGATGATAAAAGCGTATGCCACGGCTTTGTGACACTTCTCGATCATACGTTGGGGATTGGAGGGGTCCAACAAGCACTCGAAATCATATTATGCCGTGTGAGAGGGACCATAAGCACGACCGTAATTTTTGAACTTGATTTTATGACCTTCAGGGTAAAATTTCAATGTTTGTTTAACATCGCATGACTCTTCGTGATCCCGCATCGCATCAGGTGACAAATGCTGGCTGGTGTGTTACATGTCATGCCATGTATTGTGGCCACTATGCTGATTGGACACCATACCAGCCTAGTTGTATAATTATGGTGTATAAAAGATTAAGATACTTATTAAACGTGTAGATATAGTTTAATTAATGCCCAAACAGTATTGTGGGAGGAGGAATGCTGGCGAATAAAGTGATGAAGGAGTGAGGGAGATAGCGTCTGCTTGCTGGGTCTGGCAGTTCATTCTTGTTGTTTGCACTCACCATTCCAGTTTTGTGGTTCACTATGGTGAACACAAATGCTTATATATATATATATATATATATATATATATATATATATATATATATATATATATATATATATATATATATATATATATATATATATATGTATATATATATATATATATATATATATATATATATATATATATATATATATATATATATATATATATATATATATATATATATATATATATAGTATAATAACAGCAAAAGGATATGCTGGGAGGAGACATTTTGGTGAGGGATGTGTTAGTGGGAGGGAGTGAGGCTGTCGTCTGCTGTGTCACTTGTCATGCAGATTCTTGTAGCCACTATGTTGATTGGACATCATACCAGCTTTCTTGTACAATTATGTTGAATAAAACATGCAGATACGTATATTAACGTGTGTGTGTGTGTGTATAGCGTATTAACAGCACAAACAGTATACTGGGAGGAGGATTTTTGGTGAGTGAGGTAGCATCGTCTGCTGGCTGTGGTATTGGCGACCACTATATTATTTGGACACCATACCAGATTAGTAGTACATTTGGTTTACACATTTTATTATATAAATATAACACACCACACACTATTGAATTATATTATTGCAAAAAATGAGAAAAAATCCGAGACATTGAAATAATCAACACGTTCTTGCACTAGCTTACAGTCAATATTGGATTATTTAATAAGTGCATATGTGACATACTAATTGATTGTGAATATTTTAGTTTACCTTGAAAAGCTTCATAGAAAACACCAACCTCACCTAACCTTCTTTAAGATATTCATCTTATTGCTTCTTATTTACAAGTATTACTTAACCTATCAATGGTATAGGTTATGTAATAATTATAATTAAGAAGCAATAAGATGCTTATCTTAACATAATAAGGAGGTTAGGTGAGGTCGGTGTTTTCTATGAAGCTTTTCAAGGTAAACTAAAATATTTACAATCAATTAGTATGTCACATATGCACTTATTAAATATGCCAATATTGACTATACGCAAGTGCGAGAACGGGTCGAAATAATTAGGTAATAATGTCTTTGTGTCAACTGCTGCCTGCCGCGAGGTGGAGAAGACTGTCAGAGGACACTTACTGTCAACGCTTTAATTTTGCTAGACTTTCCCGCTTTATTGCAGCCAAAATATGTAACCTACGATTTGATTTTGATTTTCCCATGATCAGGGAACACAAATGAACATTTTTATATGATGAAACAAAAATTTTTAATAATATAATTTCTTGCACCTGGTGGTGTTGAAGGCTATTATGGCAAGCGCCTCCCAGAGGTTATTGATTAAGTCTACCGTATAATTATGGTAAGATTTAAATATAAAACCCCCCAAAATGTGTGAAGGGAAGTTTACTGGTGAAAAAAGTTATAAAATGCACTCTGCTGAAATGTAATATATATATAATTTATATAATTTTATAGTTATTAATCAAATCAATTACAGGTAGATTTCCCCCAAATAATTTATGGACCTTCGAACTGGATGAACCAGAAATGCTACACTGGTGCATCAAATACAGAAATTATTGGATCTTGAGCAACAAATATAATTTACAGGCCTTTGAACCTAGATGGGTACTTAATGATCCTAGATCACACTGGTCCATCAAATTAAATAAACCAGTGCAATAAATCAATAATATATTAAACACATATCACCAGTCATAGACTGGTCAGTAGCCTAGACTCACAGCCGTTTCGGGGAGCTTATCCACCAAATTCGTGGAATGTGATACCCATGGAGTTTTATCACATAAATTAAATTAAAACCAAATTGTGGCTTTATTTTTACAGAATTTATCTACTAGATTGTGGTGTTAAATTCGCGAAAGGTCACTAATAAAATAATTATTACTACCAAAATAACACCGGTGGTTAATGAGAGGCTACCAACAACAATTGTGTATATAATTTATCTAAGAAGAGAAGTGTTTAAAATATAAACTAAAACTCCAATTAAAATATATTGCACTCTGTGTCTATTACACAATATTCTAGTAGCTAGATCCCAACCTTCTTTAGGGAAGGATGTTACCATTGACTAGTGTTGAACTAAATACTGATCAACATAGTCCCATTTATATTACCATAGCCTAGTGTTGTACTAAATATTGAACAATCTAGCACCATTAATTAATTATGCAGGCCCTTATATCTGGTGGGATCAATACCAGCGCAAGTTGTGTTGTGTATCAATAATTATTTTCATATTTTATATATTTACCTATAATCATTTCAACGTTTAGTATTAATGAGTGTCTCTGTACCAACTAAACATGATAAAGGAAGGCTAACTTGCAGTACTCCTACAGGGACACACCTTCTATTTACTGGTAGTCAGGGATAAAGAGAATGCAATCACCTGTTCGACACACAAAGAAGACAAGTAGTAGTAAGGAGGGCATACAAAGTGGATAGGCAGCTGGTGCCACCTGGAGGGCCAGATTTCACACATAATAATGAGTTAGTATGTTATTATGCTGTATTTTATTATATATCATTTAAATACATTGCCCAATGGCAATATTCTTATGTCCCTTTGTATGAAAAACTGACAACCACTTTTTTTTTCTCTCTCCTTAGTTTTAATTCTGATTTTATTGTGACTTCTACATCTTGGAGAACGCATATCTGTCACTAAGCATGTGAAGTTGTAACGAAATTGGTCAACATGCTAATCAGCCACAGGTGGCTGAATTTGTTACTAATTTTTTGGGCCAGATATACATACAGATTTCAAATTCTATTATCTTTGTCTCTTTAGGTTGTATTGGTGAATGAGGACCATATTAAGGCCTTATTACTTTTATATGGGCAATAGTTACCGCAATATATATGTTTGTTAGAAGAACATAAGAATGAAGGTAATTACAGAAGGTCTGTTGGCCCATATGAGGCAGCTCCTATTTATATCCACCCAATCTCATTCATATATATGTCGGTCCTACTATTAGATAGTTAAGGAGCACAGTGTCTGTTATACAGTTATCCCTAACGTATCCCTACATATATATATATTTTTTTTTTTGGGGGGGGGAGGGAAGTAATGTAAATATGGTGAGAATCGGTCAGAAACTGAATTTTTTATCAGGTCTCAAATTTAAAATTCCTGTTTTAGAGATAATTGAAGTTGAAGTTATTGAAAATGAATAATTCGAATAATGCTAAGGTATATGGATGCCTTAGAATTAAGAACTTTGCACATAGTGTGTAAATATAGTGGGAATCGGACAGAAGCTTAAATTTGTATCAGGTCTCATATTTGAAATCCCGGTTTTAGAGATAATTGAAGTTGAAGTTATTGAAAATTAATATGGTATTTCTAATTAAAGAATTTTCTTGAATGTTTTAGTAAACATTGCTTGGGATTTGTACTCGAGTATAAGAAAGTTATAGGTCAATATGTGTTTAGATTAAGTTTAGGTTCATGAAAAATCAATTCAAATGGGATTGTTGAACAGACAACTGTGCACTATATATGTAAATATGGTTAGAATAGATCAGAGACTCGATATTTTTATGCTTATTACAGTTGAAACTCTAGTTATAGTGATAAATGAAGTCGAAGTTATCAACAATGAATAATGTAGTATTCATTAATTTTCTTGTATGTTTTAATAAGCATTGTTTAACATTCATACTCAAATATGTGAAAATTGTCGGTCAATATGTGTTGAAATGATGTCAAGAAAAAATAACCCCAAAAAACAAAATATAAAGGTAATTATAATAATTAAAATGATATAGGGGATATATTTAGGGGTATACTTTATGTAAAGTGAAAAGCCCTGATCTTGTACCTAATCATCGAAACCACCAAAAGAGGCAAAGAAAACTGAACTTGAAATCTGTGAAAAAGTAAGCCAAAAAAAAATACAAGTTCTGCAAGTTGTAACTGATTTATTTGTTGACCAATTTAATTTTATCTTCACACAGGTAGGGACAGGTTATACACTCTCCAGGATGTAGAAGTTACACCAAAATTTGATAATAAACAAAGGAGAAAAAAAAAGAAAAAAGAAATTTCCCCTAAAAAAAAATATTTGGGGACATTGGTGCAAGTAACAGATATTAACATTGGGCAATGTATTTATATGATGTATAACAAAATAGAGCAAAATAACATACTTACTCCTTACTATGTGTGTTGTTATGTATTACGTAGCAATGCTATAATGGCACCAGCTGCATATCCTCCTAGTGGAAACTTCTGACTATTTTTCTTCTTATTTGTGTGTCGGACAGGTGCTTGTAACTATTATTACTGCATTATTCTTCAGTTCCAGTTAATAGGAACTGTTTCCCTTATCAACAAAACGTTCTTCGGTTTAAAAAATTCGTCTAAAATAAATTTCTGAAAATATTTTAATGAAACTTTCACGACACTGAAGATAATAATTTAGAGATTTGTTTGACATTTATAAGTAATTTTTACATAATTCGAATATTTTTCGCTTCTTGACCCCTAAGGCTGAGCAGCCTACGGGTTAATGTACATTAACCTCGAAGGAGGTAGTATTTTAGCCTGGTGATATAAAACTGACCCTTGGCTACTATCGTTAGTAATTGCTCAAGATTATAAGCAAGTACCCTAGTTACATTAGTAACAATATAATAGGCCTTGTAAATTCCAACCAAGCAGTCAACAAAGCTGATCTAGAAACAAAACTGAAAAGGACCCAAAAGGACTTAAGGGTCACTTACCAAGAGAGATTAATAAATGCCATGATCTGTCACAACAAACTCCAGTTGAACATATTGAACTAGAAACCTACTTGCAAGTTGCAACAAGTATGAGCAAGTCAAACGCCAAATAGAAAGTATTTAGCTGAATTTGCCAACACCAATGCAAGTACTGGTGTATTATATGGTATTATGGATGATCTGGCAAATTATGAGGATGACACTCAAGCCAGGTTAAATCCTTTTGTCAAATTAATGGCCCAGAGTAAAGCCACAAAAACAGCTGCAACTAACACTACTCATCCAGAAGTTAAACGACCTTCAGTCCGTTTACCCACATTCTTTGGAACTGAGGATGAAAATTGGGAAAACGTCTGGAATTTGTTGATGCTGTGGATTCTAAACCCAAAATTCTTAAAACCACCAAATTCACATACCTACGCAGTCAACTTAAAGGTGAAACTAAAAAGGTGGTAACAAATTTAACCCAAAATAGTGACAGCTATGATCTCGCAGTTCAGCTCCTTAAAGATAATTATAATAACACAGAGCGAGCTGGCACACATTTAGTTTAAAAATTTTTGGACTTACCCCCAACTAATGAAACCACTGACTAACTCCAAGCCTTCAGATTGTAGCTTGAGTCATTACAAAAAGCACTCAGCCTTAAGGTTGATATAAATAGTGCTGAGTGGGTAACTAAAATTAACGAATGATGCAAATAACCCAGTGAGACTATGGATAGGTTGAGTTCCCTGTATAGCATATATTCTCTGACAGTTCAGGAGATTACAGAAGGTTTACGCTCTGTTGTAGAATGACCAGCGAGCAAATACAGATAGTAAACCAACAACCAAACCCTCGTTAATCACCAATAATAAACCAAAGAGTATACCCAGTACTCTAACTAAACATAAACCATTTAACTCCACTCCTCGAGGGAAATTTGGCAGTGTGGGCACATATGGAGTGCGGTCCCTCAAAGTCTTGTAGCGAGTAGATTAGGCCATTCATATACTAGCTCCAAACTCATTAGCTTAATGAGAGAGTAGCACAACTCTCAGTAGCACTAATGACTAAACTCAAACCTTTTCTCTAAATACAGTTAACATTCCTTCCATCCTTCCAACCTATTGGAGGATGATGAGGGGAGGTGTGGTCCAAACATATAAGCGATCGAGAAGCGAATAATCATCAGAATAATTTCCACAGTGATTCAGTTAACTTCAGTTCATACGCTTGAGAGTTACCAAACACTTTCTACCTCAAGAATGTAGCACTCGACATATTCAGTTCTATCCGACCCCAAGACGCTTCAACTTCGATACAGAGCAGACAGTAGACTCCGACTACATCGAGCTCTGTGTCAAAGCCAAAGCATCTTGGGGTCGGTTAGAACTGAATATGCCGAGCACTACATTCTTGAGGTAGAAAGTGTGTGGCAATTCCCAAGTGTATGTAGTGAAGTTAACTGAATCACTGTGGAAATTGTACTGATGATTACACACTTCTTGATCGCTTATATGATTGAACTACACCTCATCTGAACTTAATCCAATAGGTTGGAAGGAATGTTAACTGTATTTACGGAAATGATTTGAGTTTAGTCATTAATTATAGTGCTACTGAGAAATGTTCTACTCTCTCTCATTAAGCTCATGAGTTTAGAGCAAGTATATTATTGGCATAATCTACTAGCTACAGTCTACAGTTACTGTTTCACTAAAGGTGGTGACTCCCAAATGTGCTGTAGGCTGGATTACATGTTTATTCTGTAATGAAGAACATTCCATATACCACTGCACTAATTACCTTGACCGTACTACACGTGTAAAGCGACTCAAGGAATTGCATAAATGCACTAAGTGCCTCAGGTTGTTTAACACCGATACATGTACAACCCAACTGCAAACCTGCAACAGTTGCGATAAAGGGCAACACTACTCAGTACTGTGTGGGGACATAAAATTAAAGTTCTCCAAAGCCAAGGTGGAGGAAGAGGCTTCCATCACCGTCCTGTTCTGCAAAGAACGAAAGGATATAAGTGCCGTGTCGACAAAGTCTAAGAAAAATGTGACTTTGCCAACTGCCCAGGTTACAATAAAAAAACAGTATGGCTGAGGTCAACACCCACGGATTTTTTGACCAACGGTCCCAAAAAACATTTGTCACCCAAGAAGTGGCAGATAACTTAAAATTGAAACCTTTTGCACAGGAAAAACTAAATATAACAGGGTTCCTGACCAACACAGGACCCCAAGTCTGAAAGTGGTCTAACCATTAGTATATTTAGGCGGTTATGTGCAACCTGTATAAGCCATTGTAGTAGACAAAATCCCATCCGACCAATATGATCATGGTCTAGGGACAACAGCCAAGTAATTACAAGAAAGGGGAATTAAGTTGCCTGATAACAAAATCACGTCTGACCACCTCTTCAGCATTGGATTCCTTGTACGTTCAGAATATTACCATAAATTCTCACTAGTTCTCACATCTCCACAAATTCTCATCACTCTAAAAAGCAGGAAATGAACCTGTTACTGTCTGTGGGAGGCAATTTGCTCACTGGTTCAGTTTTGAGTTTGAAACAACCCACATCTTTAGACAACCAACATGTCAACCTAGAGATGGTGGCGTTACTAGGTTGAGAACAGTCACCACTTAAATTTAGAGACTTGTCTCTGAAGATTCAGAGAATTCGGAGATCCCTCTGTACATAAATTATAAAATCTAGCCACCATAGGGATCGTCCCTGAACAACCTAGTCCAGATGACGACTGTACATACAATCAATACCTGGACTCATTTGTCTACTGGGACAACCAATACTGGGTCAGGTTACCATGGAAGCTGAATCATCTTTAGATGCCAGTAAATCATTTCACGACTTACTGGCATCTATTAAGGTCTTAGGTGTTGCACTTAAATAGTCAACCTGGGAACCTGAAATTGTACCAGGGCATAATACAACAACAACTCGATAACAAATTCATCGAAGTTGTAACCAATGATGGCCCCAAGGAAGGACACTATTGTTATGAACCCCAGGTACCCAAGTGAGGTAGGTGCCTTGTGAGAGTTATTCTACCCACCTGACTATAGTTAGAAGTCTGGGAAAGGAACTGAATAGAGTAAACGTCGGTGAATTAGGACCGAAAAGAAAACCAGCAGAGGACAAGCATCTTATAGAAGTGAGTGAGAGTCAAAATGTCAAAATGTTTACATTTTGTTACGTGACGTGACGCAGATGGAAGTCGTAATGCGTCACTTGAGTTGCTACAGTCGTCAGGAATGGACGTACGTCGGATTCCTCCTGGGAAGAAGGAACAATATAGTTCCCAGTTTAGTGGATGAGTGAAGGCTACATATTACAAAGTGTGAGGGAAATGCTTTTTGGGACGTCGTAAGTCATTTCTCAGTGATCAGGAATAATATTAGGGACGGCCTGAAGCCTACATGATGGTCGTATACTCTGTGGACCCTAATGTGTGTTATCCTTCGGGTGGAAGACAGTAAGCAGGTGTTTCTCTGTGAAGCCTGCCAGGCGACATCGTGCTCTCAAGACAAGACTGAAGGGAAGCTTCGAGAGACAGTCCAAAAGGATTTTGGTGGACGATCAAGCGTAGCGCCATTTTGGAGCGCCCAGAGCAAGTGTCGCCAGATCGTCACTTTCTGCACTGAGTGCACTTAATTAGTTGATAGATAGTTTATTATTAATCGATCGTGTTCCTGGTGATAATAAGAGACGTTTACGAACATTTGTTAGATATTTCATGAAGATAGTAAGAATATATAAGGAATTAGAGATGATGGGACATGTTGGAGGTGAGAGTGACGCATGCTTGCTCTCCGGAGGTCAGTGAGCGACCAAGCAGGGTTGCCAGATCCAAACTGCTGAAAGTAGCGAGCTGAAGGTCTAAAAGTAGCGAATTTGTAATAAGAATAGCCCAATTTTTTGTTTAGTGACTAATACGG
Organism: Procambarus clarkii; assembly: GCF_040958095.1. NCBI lineage: Eukaryota > Metazoa > Arthropoda > Malacostraca > Decapoda > Cambaridae > Procambarus > Procambarus clarkii. The sequence continues at coordinate 59,703,794 of NC_091151.1, forward strand.
GTTTCAAAGTAATATATTATGATATATAGAGTACATAAAACGATTTTAATTGTTTTGTTAATATTATCTCTGCATATATATATTTAATCAATATGATAATAGGATAACTTACCAATATTTACCTGGTTGATACCTGGTTGATGGGGTTCTGGGAGTTCTTCTACTCCCCAAGCCCGGCCCGAGGCCAGGCTCGACTTGTGAGAGTTTGGTCCACCAGGCTGTTGCTTGGAGCGGCCCGCAGGCCCACATACCCACCACAGCCCGGTTGGTCCGGCACTCCTTGGAGGAGTGCTCTTGGAGGATTTACTGTATGAAGCATAATGGGTGTGGAGTCCTTCCACATCTTTACAGTTGAAGATTATCAAGATCTTGATCTGCATCCACAACCTCGTTCTTGTATATTACAGACTCATATTTAAGCATTGACATGAGTGGTTCAAATGACGAGCAACAAGTTACATATTCTTAGAGATATGTTTTAGTTCTCAAGATTGATGTCAAAAGCTCAAGTCTCATTCCATTTCTCAGTTTAGTTTTCACAGACGTTACTCTCAAAAATACCCGTTCAACCAGGACATTACTGATTGGCAAGCTGTATATTTTCAAGGCAAACTGGGCGAGGTCAATCAGTATAGGATCGCCAGCAGCGTTCTTAACAGTTATTGTCTTGGTCTAAAGTGACGATTCAGATGTCGGAATTTGTCCCTCACAAATGTTGGACTAGTCATTGGTTAACAGTAGGGGCCGCTGACTTTCAATTTCAATAAGCTTAGATTGGTCAGCTAATACTAATGTTAGTTTTGAAAATGGTGGCCGTGTGTGGCTAAGGCATATGACAGGTAACAGATTTTTCACCTTTTTTAAAGTTTCAACATTACTAAGAATACGAGAAAGAAGCTATTTGCAAGCTTTCACTAAAAAATTATCGCATCTTTCTTTAATAATTTGAAACTTTTCCTGGGTTATAAAATTGTTTAGTCTGTTAGTGGCCCGAAGTGTTGAAAATTCGTAACCAAAGTCAACTTTCTCCAGGGGCAGATACATAGAAATGTAGTCCAAATTAACATGAAGCTTTGCATGATGAGGATGCACGATTCTTCTGAGTATTCCAGGAGTGAATTTTTCTAAGACAGTGTGAGGGCTATACTGACCTGCTTCATCTTTTTGATAAAGTAAATTCATCCTTTCAAAATCATTTAGGATTGGTTTGAGACATGTGAAATATAGCCCATTGGAGGGATCAGCGTACATTGAAAATAGTTGCCTTGTAACATATTTATCACAAGAGGAAAAAAGCTATTTGGTAATGAGTGGTTAAAGAATCCCACTGATCTAACAGCCGCTTTACATTACCACTCATTGCCAACCATCGTCTTCCTGACAAAGGTATTAACTGTAAGGGATCTTTCCAATCATTTATCAATCTGGAAATTTCTAGATAACTTTCTCCCCTTAATGAAGATCTGTTTAACCAGGTGTAGCTTTTGAGATGAAGTATTAATTACAATTAAGGTTGGGAAATCTATGGCCCCTGGGGAGGATTGATTACCTTGCCTTGCGGTTACTTTTTCTTTCGAAGATTCCTAGTATCAATGCCCCCAGGGGGCCGGTCTGGGACCAGGCCTCCTGGGGTAAGTGGTCTAGTCAGTCAGGCTGTTGGACGCGGCTGTGATTTGTACACATTATATTATTAAAGCATAAATAATCATCATTGAGTTTTTTAATATTAATAGCCCAAAGTAGCCCAACTTGCTTTTAAACTAGCCCAAAATGTCGCAAGTAGCGAAATTAAAAATATGGGAGCGCGGGGTTCTCAAAAGTAGCCCAATTCGCTACTTGTGGCCCAATCTGGCAACCCTGCGACTTGGGGGCTTAGCCCCAGGGGTACGCCTCAAAGGTTGATTTCGGTGTGAACTCGCCTAGGAATGGGGGAGGACCCATCTCAGAAAGACCGGTAAGGAGATGTCAGATGGCGATATTAATGTAAATATATATTAATTATGTGTTGCTAGGGAAATTGTTATTAGGGTTTGGTAATGGAATTAGGTTTGTGTGGGGGGAGAAGTTCGTGAAGGAGCTCCGTGTCTGATGAAGATTACATGGTGAACTTCAGTAGTGGAGCAGAGCTTCAGTGTTAATATAGAACTTCGAGTGTAGTGGATCTACACGTGTCGTTATTGAAGCTTGTTACAGACCCGAGCCCAACGTCCGAGCACGGAGCAGTGACGACCACGCCATCTGTGGGTCAGCTCCCGAAACCCCCTCCAAATGGACGGCGCCATCAAGTGAGGACAGGAAATACCAGCCACAAGGGCTAGTTTCCCGTCCTAATCAGCTCATAACACAGCCGCTGCTGACCTCTGGTGAGGTGGCGCTCAGACAGCAACGCCATCTATGGATTGGATAGGTGGGCGTTTGGGTCTGAGCCGGTAAGTGACGTGCCCTAGTGTGAAATCGTTACTGATGACGTGTCTGATTACAGAGTCGACCTGGGACTGCTGTAAGGGAAATTGGAGCAGTCTACCCAAGGCAGCCGACTGGTCTCCAAGTGTTTGCTGAAGCAACTGTGAGTCCACCCCCCCAGATGAACACTGTGGTGTTACCCTGCCTGTGAAGTGGCAGTTGAAGGATTGTAGTACCCGGGACTGACTGGTGGAGACGCTTAATCACTGGGGTGTTGTGGCGAGGAGAGTGGTCTGTGGGATCACACGAGGCTCCTGACTAGGGTTCGCGACCTTAGTATCGATCGTGGAGTGGCCTAACCAGCGTCGCTGATTGGAACCTGCCAGCTACCGGCTGGACTTGTGGTTGATGGCCTCCACGACGGTGCCCCCAGTGGAACTGTGATTTGGCTGGCCTGTGGCCAGGGTAGACTCGTCAGGATCGAAGGATTCATCATAAGGCCACAAGAGCACCAAGAGCTTAGCTTCGTGAGCACCGTGAACGTCCAGGGTCTTCAGAAGAAGACTACGTTGTGCATTCTAGTGTTTATACCCCCCCCCCCGTGTAATCATTTATATAGTATTTATGGGGATGGTATTAATTATATTATATTAAGTTTTTGCCTTTATGTCCCTTCCCCTTTAATTTACTTGCGTTACGGATCACATCCCTTAAAGCCACTACTAGCTTGGGGCCGGATACCCTACCTCTAACAACATCAGAGTAAGAACCCGGTTGCGACCCGAGAGGGCCGTAACAAAGCTGCTTAGAGGAACTTCACAGACATTGAGTGGGATTTCAAGTAGCAGCAGATACTGGAAAACTGCAGGAGTACCTACCTAATATTTTGAGGACCAAAAGACAGTCGTTCTTAGTGGTGGGCCTCAGGACATAGAGCGGAGGATTGTAGAGACACTTTGATATATATGCAGGAGTGCATGAGTACATATGGCGTGAGTGATGCAATGCAAGGTGAGAAAATCTAATATTTCTTGTTGAAGAAATTCTTTATATTCTAGGTAGGCAAACCAAGCAGTGAGGAGGCAGTAGGCTAAGGGCTGAAAACTGAGCAGAAGCCTAGTGCCGTTTATATATATATATATATATATATATATATATATATATATATATATATATATATATATGTATATATATATATATATATATATATATATATATATATATATATATATATATATGTGGAAAATCCACAGAGAAATATGAAATGAGGTGAACGTTTCGGCTTGTTAAAGCCTTTGTCAACACCAGACTGACTAAGGAACAATTCTCTTCCCAATTAGGAACAGAATTGAACAATTATTTCTAATTGAACAATTTATTAATTGAACAATTGTTCCTAATTAGGAACAGAACATGAACAATTAGGAACAATTCTGTTCCTAATTGTCCAAGTCGATTTGTTCATGCGTTCAAAAATCTCAAAAAAGATAGTTCATTACATATTACCAAGGCTGATAAGTCAAATGCAGTAGTTATTATGAATAAAGATGACTATGTCCGAAAAATGGAGTTACTCTTGGAAGACAGGGATACTTATCTATTAGTTAACAGAGATCCAACTGAAAAAGTGATTGCACATTTTAACAAAACTCTTAAAACTGTGTGTAAAGGCGATAAAGAGTTGATATCTAGGCTAACAAGTCGATCCCCCTCTCTTCCTTACATGTATGGTCTTATAAAAACTCATAAGCCATATAATCCGGCAAGGCCGATTATTAGTTCAATTGGTTCGGCAGCTTATAAACTCTCTAAGTGGTTAGTCAAAGTTTTGTCCCCTATAGTTGGTACTATTTCCAACTCACACTTGACAAACAATGTGGACTTAGTTAATAAGCTATCCACACTGAATTTAAATTTTGATTTTAAACTTATAAGTTTCGATGTGACCGCTTTATTCACTAAAGTTCCTGTTGATGATCTGTTAGAATTTCTACGTGAGGAACTGCCTAAATATAATTTGAGCTTGCAGACCAATAAAGTATTGGAACTTATTAAATTGTGTATAAAAGACAATTATTTTAGTTTTAATGGAAAATTTTTCAAACAAACATTTGGTATGGCGATGGGCAATCCCCTGTTCCTAGTTTTAAGCAATTTGTATATGGAATTCTTTGAAACAAAAATTTTATCCAGGATTATCCCGGCTAATGTAGTTTGGTTTAGGTATGTTGATGATATTTTGTGCTTATGGCCGTGCAACAAAGACCAGATAGTTTTTTCTTAATGAACTCAGTTCTTTGGTACCTTCAATAAAATTCACTTGTGAGACTGAGGAGAATGGTACTCTTCCGTTTTTGGACATTATGATTCATAGAGTCACTAGAAAGTTCAAATTTAATGTGTATAGGAAACCTACCAACGTGGGGTCGTATGTTCATTTTTATTCGAATCATCATAGTAAAGTTAAACAGGCAGTATTTTCAGGAATGTTTCTACGAGCTTTGAGGGTTTGCAGCCCTGAGTTTTTTGATGAAGAGATTGCTAAAATATATGAAATTGGGAAGAGTTTACAATATCCTAAGAGGTTTTTGGATTTCTCGTTTGTACAAGCCAAGCGTACGTTTTATAATCACGTCCCTAAGGCGAAACCAAAAATTATTAACTCATTGGTGGTACCTTATGCGAGTGGACTTGAAAAATTGTCTCTGATTTTTAAGAAACTTAATATAAATTTGGTGTTCACTAATAGTACGATCAAATCCAATTTAATAAAAAACTCCCCTGACACAGCAGGTTGTGTGTATTCGATTCCCTGCAATGATTGTGATTCTGTGTACCTTGGACAAACAGGAAAGTCCTTACAATTGCGGTTGTCACAACATGCTTATAGTATTAGAACTGCCCAAACGTCTAATGCATTGTATCTACATACGAGTTTATGCGATCACAATATTAACTGGAATGGGGCAAAAAGCATTACCAATTGTGGGGATTTCGTGGAACGGAATTTGATTGAGTCTGCTCTAATCAGTCAGTGTCCAAATCTTCTTAATGTTAGTACTGGTATGTACAAACTTGATCCATTTTTAAGTTAAAATATTGCACAACAGTTTAAGAAACAATTCTGATAGAGAGGATCACAATGTCTCATTATAATTGTATATTCATATATTGTGTGTTCATGAGGCTTTTCTTTAATCTTTCATCCTTATTCTCTGACCGCTTAATCCTCTTTGACCATTCTAAGCTAAGCTATACCTGTTTTTGGTTAATTCTTTCCCTAGGGATGGGTTGGTCAGGTGTCGGCCTATATATCCTCCCCCTTCCTTTCTCCTTAGTCAGTCTGGTGTTGACAAAGGCTTTAACAAGCCGAAACGTTCACCTCATTTCATATTTCTCTGTGGATTTTCAGCATAAAAATGATCAGTGTTTTGTGATCGTAATTGCATATATATATATATATATATATATATATATATATATATATATATATATATATATATATATATATATATATATATATATATATATATATATATAATATATATATATATATATATATATATATATATATATATATATATATATATATATGTATATATATATATATATATATATATATATATATATATATATATATATTAGTATATTTTGGTAGCAGTCTTTCCTGTAGACATATATTATTAAATATGACCGAAAAAGTAAGATTAATAATTCTAACACGAATTTTCTCAATCTTTCATACATTATTTTTCACTGTTGGAGGTAATTAAAAAATCATTTCTCCAAAATTCATTTTTATTTCTAGTCTGACGCGACACTTGAGCGCGTTTCGTAAAACTTATTACATTTTCAAAGACTTTACACATACACAACTGAATAGAACTTTACATATCTCCGATTTGTTTATATCTACTTTTGAGTGAGGTGGATGGGGTGAGGTGGTATTTAATAGGGTATTAATTTCATCAACACAAGACAGAACACGAAACAATGGGTATTGAAATGGAAGTGATTGTAGAAAGCCTATTGGTCCATATTTCTTGATGCTTCTATATTGGAGCGGAGTCTTGAGGTGGGTAGAATATAGTTGTGCATTAATTGGCTGTTGATTGCTGGTGTTGACTTCTTAATGTGCAGTGCCTCGCAAACGTCAAGCCGCCTGCTATCGCTGTATCTATCGATGATTTCTGTGTTGTTTACTAGGATTTCTCTGGCGATGGTTTGGTTGTGGGAAGAGATTATATGTTCCTTAATGGAGCCCTGTTGCTTATGCATCGTTAAACGCCTAGAAAGAGATGTTGTTGTCTTGCCTATATACTGGTTTTTTTGGAGCTTACAGTCCCCAAGAGGGCATTTGAAGGCATAGACGACGTTAGTCTCTTTTAAAGCGTTCTGTTTTGTGTCTGGAGAGTTTCTCATGAGTAGGCTGGCCGTTTTTCTGGTTTTAGTATAATTTCTGGTTTTTAGTATATATATATATATATACTAAGAGTAGGCTTAGTCCACTAGGTATAAACATGAATGAAGGCATCAAATAATCTTCGAAATGTAAGCTAGTGTCTCCATTCCTGTAATGGAGTACCAAGCAACTGTACTGCTTCCTCTTTTATTATTCTTGTCAATGGCACTAGCTGTAAAGCCAGAATTCAAATATATAACAGCAATATCAGATGAAACATTTGTTATATTATTAGATTAAGGATTATTAGACCAAGGATTAATTACCTGGGTTGAGTCGTTGCCTCACATCCTAACCGGAATTAATCCTATGTGTCTGACATTACTGGCCAGAAATGACTTAGATAAGATTTCGGAAAGACACTTCCATTGTTTAGATGTTGACTGATGGAAAAAGCACTAATTTGATATCCATAACACTTTGTCCAAGGGAGAATTATAGGAGCTGAATTTGCTCCAAGCGACTCAGTCTAACAACAATGGTTGACCTCCCTTCCACCTCTGACACCTGGCTCACCTTGTCCAGATGTCAGTAATTGCTAGAAAGGTCACATTTATCCCATTTTGATTCTGATAATTAAATAAATTCAAATGAGATGTTTTTATGATGTTATTAGTCCAAAGACTGCAGTATTAAGAATAACTCCCAACAGAATAGCTGGTGAATTTATAGCGCTATATGGCAATGATATCTTGTTTTCTATTGACGGAAACTTCCACTGTGCTACATTTTGTATGGGGTAACTTGTGCATACAACAGCAGCAATATTATCTGCCTAATACAATATTCCTATTGTATTTAATGTTAGTAAATGGTGTCGGGTTTTCTGACATACGCTGCTGGGGCCAGATTCACGAAAGAACTTACGCAAGCACTTACGAACGTGTACATCTTTCCTCAATCTTTGACGGCTTTGGTTACATTTATTAAACAGTTTACAAGCATGAAAACTTCCCATTCAACTGTTGTTATTGTTATAAACAGCTTTCTAGTGCTTCGGAGCTCATTAGCTGTTTAATAATTGGAAACAAAGCCGCCAAAGATTGAGAAAAGATGTACAGGTCCGTAAGTGCTTGCGTAAGTTCTTTCGTGAATCTGGCCCCTGGACTTTTCAAATTTATTATTTTTCTGTTGTCTTCTTATTATGTATTTGATGTAACAGTACTTTATTGCCATATGCATTTGTTATATCGAAACAATCGAACTACACTTTTAAATTATCCAAGTACTGGTGAATTTGGTATTTACTTTGAATCCTGTGATATTTACATCCTCTTAGCCTTCCTGGGTAGTAACCTAGTTCAATCTAGTTTTCATTGAAAATATTTCCATTTCTTCACTATATTTCTAAGCTACTATAAAACAAATATTTTACTAGATAATGATTTTTAGGAATATAACAATTCTGCTTAATTATTTGGTGTACTCCTAATATAATAAGTGGTATTGTATAGTGTGTTATGGTGTAATATAGTTGAGTTATACCATCTCTGAAGTCAATGAAATATAAATTTTGGGGAATTAACAAGAAAATATTTAATAATGATTATATAAACGTGTAATATTCATGTAATTTTAAGGGCTTCCTGAACCATTACAATTAATTTTTCAGACATTTCTGTGTAATGAAGCACAATTAAATATGGGTAAATCCTAACATAGTTCCATTTCACAAAGTGTCAGCATTGAAGACCCCATCATTATTGACCTGTATTATTGGCAAGTGTAGTACTCAAAATAATTAAAATGAAATAGGTAGAACACCTGGAGAAAAATAATATGACTAATAGGACTGATAGTATAGTTTTCGATGTGGAACTTCCTGTGTAAAAAATTAACTTGGTTTCTATGATAGAGCCACAGAGATTTCACAGGAAATAGATGGTTGGGTTGACTACATATATCTACACTTAAAAAGAGTCTTTTGACAGAGTCTCATTTAAGATGTAGTTCTGGAAAGTGGAAGATACTGGAGGAGTTACAAGGAGGGTTCTAACATGGATGACAAATTTTCTAACGAACAGAATGTGGAGGGCAGTAATCAGAAGCAATTTATCAAACTGAAGAAAAGTCACAAGGGGAGTACCACAGGGCTTATTTCATGCACTAGTAATCTTCATTGTATGCATAACCAACCTATTAGAAGATATATTGAATTATAAGAATAAGTTTGCTGATGATGCTAAGATACTAGGAAAGATTAAAAACATAGACGATTGTTATGCCCTTCAAGAAGACCTGAAAACTATTAGTGTATGTAGCACCACTTGGCAAATGGAAATTAATGTGAATAAATGGCATGTTATGGAATGTTAAGGAAGAGAAGATAGACAAACACACAACGTACAAATTCATCACTTAGCAAATTTATTATCACAATTAAATATCAAACGCAGTTGATGTGAGGCTACTAGACATAAATGTATATAAATTTCTCTTAAGTTTAGAGAGAAACATTTAACATATAAATAAAACCCAGATAAAATATTGCACCTTCGTCTTTACTGAACACTAATATATCAATTTTATGTTGCCAACCCTTATATAGGGTAGGATGCCCAACTTGTCCAGTGTTGAGCTAAACATTGAACAACCTAATAATCATTTAAACATTGTGCAGACCCCAGAAAGGGTAGGATCAATACCAACACGAGTTGTGCTGTACATATAATTAGATTACTCATATTATATTAATAATTACTATTTTCATTTATATTTTATCTATAACATTTTCATTTTTGAATCTTCATTGGTGTCTCTAATCCTTCGAATAGTGATAATGATAGGCTAGCCAAAGGTATTCCTACAGTGACACTGGTCACCAGTCAAATTATTTGTGTGATTATATATGTAAATTTACTTTTAATGTGCCAACCCCAACGAGAGGTAGGATATAGCGTGGTGGCTGGATATTAATCCTAGGCTATTACTACTCAAAATTGTTTACCTCAATGAATCAGTACCCCAGTTATCTTCATTTAGAAGCTATGGAATCAATCAGCCACCATGGCTGATCCAGAGTAAACAAAACGTGCCCTAGCAGCCCTTAAACGTCACCTGACAAGACTACTCAATATATTTGAGAATTTGTCACTAGAGTCTCCAATTGATTTTACCCATATGGAAATCTCTCCATTGGTGGCTGATAACAAATTCGATGATATGAAAAGATTGATTGAATTTTACCGAAGTAAACCCCTTGCCAACACAAACAGCAGTAAACACAACCCTGAGGAAATGTAACAAATCATGTCTGAACTGGCAATGTATGAGGATGATACTCAAGCCAAGTTAAGTCCATTAACATAATGGAGAGAGCAGCTTCTGTTGCTAGTAGGAATGGATCTGGACTACTAATCATGAAGGACTTCAACCATGGGAAGATAGATTGGGAGAACAGAGACCCGCATGGAGGGCCAGAAACATGGAGAGCTAAGCTGCTGGACGTGGCAACAAGAAACTTTCTAAGCCAGCACATCAAGGATCCAACAAGAATGAGAGGAGAGAATGAACCAGCAATGCTTGATCTGATATTTACCCTAAATGAGTGGGATATAAGGGAAGTCAAGATGGAAGCACCCTTGGGAATGAGTGATCACAGTGTATTGAACTTTGAGTACCTGGTAGAGCTAGGAATTATCCCCCCAAAAAAGAACTAGGAAACAAAAGGCTGGCATACCGAAAGGGAAATTATGAGGAGATGAGAAGCTACCTAAGGGAAATACCTTGGGACACAGACCTCAGAGCTAAGTCTGTACAAGATATGATGGACTATGCCACCCAAAAGTGTCAGGAGGCAGTAAGCATATACATCCCGGCCAAAAAGGAAAAATCCGAGAAGCAATAGAAGAATCCATGGTATAATAGGGCATGTATGGAAGCAAAGAAACTGAACAAAAGGGCGTGGAGGAACTTCCGGAATAACAGAACACCAGAAAGCAGAGAGAGATACCAGAGAACCAGGAATGAGTATGTCAGGGTGAGAAGAGAATCAGAGAAAGGTTATGAAAATGATATAGCAAACAAAGCCAAGACCGAACCAAAGCTACTCCACAGTCACATCAGAAGGAAAACAACAGTGAAAGAACAGGTAGTGAAACTTCGAACAGGCGAGGACAGGTATACAGAGAATGACAAAGAGGTGTGTGATGAACTCAACAAGAGGTTCCAAGAGGTCTTCACAACAGAACAAGGTGAGGTCACTGTGCTAGGAGAAAGGGAAGTAAACCAGGCGGCCTTGGAAGAGTTTGAAATTACGAGAGAGGAGGTCAAGAGACACCTGCTGGACCTGGATGTTAGAAAGGCTGTTGAGCCAGATGGGATCTCACCATGGGTACTGAAAGAGTGTACAGAGGCACTTTGCTTGCCACTCTCCATAGTGTATAGTAGGTCACTGGAGACGGGAGACCTACCAGAAATATGGAAGACGGCGAATGTGGTCCCAATATGCAAAAAGGGCGACAGGCAAGAGGCACTGAACTACCGGCCAGTGTCCTTAACTTGTATACCATGCAAGGTGATGAAGTAGATCGTGAGAAAAACCTGGTAACACATCTGGAGAGAAGGGACTTCATGACAAATCGACAACATTGGTTCAGGGAGGGTAAATCTTGCCTGACTGGCTTAATAGAATTCTATGACCAGGTAACACAGATTAAGCAAGAAAGAGAGGGCTGGGCGGACTGCATTTTCTTGGATTGTCGGAAAGCCTTGTTTTGCAGATTGTTTGCAGACGATGCCAAAATTATGATAAGGATTAAGACAGAAGAGGACTGTTTGAGGCTTCAAGAAGACCTAGACAAACTGCAGGAATGGTCGAACAAGTGGTTGTTAGAGCTTAACCAAACCAAATGTAATATAATGAAGATAGGTGCAGGGAGCAGGAGGCCAAATACAAGGCATTATTTGGGAGAGGAAATTCTTCAGGAGTCAGAGAAGGAAAAAGACTTGGGAGTTGATATCACGCCAGACCTGTCTCCTGCAGCACATATCAAGAGGATAACAACAGCGGCATATGCCAGGCTGGCCAACATACGAACAGCATTCAGAAACTTGTGTAAAGAATCATTCAGAACTTAGTATACCACATATGTCAGGCCAATCCTGGAGTATGCAGCCCCAGCATGGAGTCCATATCTTGTCAAGGATAAGGCTAAACTGGAAAAGGTTCAAAGATTTGCCACCAGACTAGTACCCGAGCTGAGAGGTATGAGCTACGAGGAGAGACTACGGGAATTAAACCTCACTTCGCTGGAAGACAGAAGAGTTAGAGGGGACATGATCATCACATTCAAGATTCTCAAGGGAATTGATAGGGTAGATAAAGACAGGCTCTTTAACACAAGGGGCACACGTGCTAGGAGACACAGGTGGAAACTGAGCGCCCAAATGAGCCACAGAGATATTAGAAAGAACTTTTTTAGTGTCAGAGTGGTTGACAAATGGAATGCATTAGGAAGTGATGTGGTGGAGGCTGACTCCATACACAGTTTCAAATGTAGATATGATAGAGCCCAATAGGCTCAAGAACCTGTACACCTGTTGATTGACGGTTGAGAGGCGGGACCAAAGAGCCAGAGCTCAATCCCCGCAAGCACAACTTGGTGAGTACAACTAGGTGAGTACACACACACACACGCACTCACACACACAAGAACTCGGGGCCTCGTAGGGGCCCCGAGTTCCGAGAGAGGAACAGCCTCGAGTAGGGGCCTCGTAGCCTGGTGGATAGCGCGCAGGATTCGTAATTCTGTGGCGAGGGTTCGATTCCCGCACGAGGCAGAAACAAATGGGCAAAGTTTCTTTCACCCTGAATGCCCCTGTTACCTAGTAGTAAATAGGTACCTGGGAGTTAGTCAGCTGTCACTGGCTGCTTCCTGGTGTGTGTGTGTGTGTGTGGTGTAGGAAAAAAAAAAAAAGTAGTTAGTAAACAGTTGATTGACCGTTGAGAGGCGGGCCGAAAGAGCAAAGCTCAACCCCCGCAAACACAGCTAGGGGAATACAGTTAGGTGAATACACACAATCACACACACACACACACACACACACACACACACACACACACACACACACACACACACACACACACACACAGATTGAGACTGAGGAGGAGGAGGATTGAAACTGAGGACGATAGTAGGAGGCTACAAGATGACCTAGACAGACTGAGTGAATGGTCCAACAACACCTAGGCTGTTGAAGTTCAACCCAAGTAAATCCAAAGAAATGAAACTAGGTAGTGGAAATAGGAGGCCAGACACAGGATACAGAATTGGAGGTGAAGTACTTAATGAAACGAACCAAGAGGAAGATCTAGGAGTTGATATCACACCAAACCTGTCTCCTGAAGCCCACATAAAAAGAATAACGTCTGAGGCATATGCGAGGCTGGCTAACATCAGAACAGCGTTCAGGAACCTGTGTAAGGAATCATTCAGAATCTTGTACACCACATATGTAAGACCAATCCTGGAGTATGTGGCCCCAGCATGGAGCCCGTACCTTGTCAAGCACAAGACGAAGCTGGAAAAAGTCCAAAGGTATGCCACTAGACTAGTCCCAGAACAAAGAGGCATGAGTTACGAGGAAAGGCTGCGGGAAATGCACCTTACGACACTGGAAGACAGAACAATAAGGGGAGACATGATCACAATCTACAAAATCCTCAGAGGAATCGACCGGGTAAACAAGGATGAACTATTCAACACTGGTGGGACGCGAACAAGGGGACACAGGTGGAAACTGAGTACCCACATGAGCCACAGAGGTTAGAAGGAACTTTTTTAGTGTCAGAGTAGTTAACGGATGGAATGCATTAGGCAGTGATGTGGTGTAGGCTGATTCTATACACAGTTTTATATGTAGATATGATAGAGCCCAGTAGGCTCAGGAATCTGTACACCAGTTGATTGACAGTTGAGAGGCGGGACCAAAGAGCCAAAGCTCAACCCCCGCAAGCACAAATAGGTGAGTACACACACACAAACACACACACTCACACACACACACACACACACACACACACACACACACACACACACACACACACACACATACACACATGCGCGTCGCGTGTGTGTGTATGTGTGTCTCAGAGTCGCGCGCGGGAGACGGTAGGAGACACACGCGATTAGTGAGGTCCGCGGAAATTCGTCAATTTCTCGGGACATTGAAGGAGTATAGAGGCTAGATCATAGTATTTGGCCTCTCGCAGTGTGTAGCTAGCAGGGTGCAATATAGCATAGTCATATCCCTAGCGATAGTGCGAAGATTTGGCGAAGAAACCAAAAGTGGAGCTAGGGCATCACTGGTGCATGTAAGTGTGTGACCTGACCGGGTGGGACGCCCCGCCGTGGAACTACCTGAGTGTGCTGTGAGTGGTGACTGTGATCAGTGGTACAGTGAATTAGTGATCTGTCACATAACGATACAGTGACTGACTCCAGAGCTTTGTGTAGACAGAGAAGAACCGACCGCATCAATCTACCAGCACTTAGTGAATCACCTAGTGGGAGACAACGACGGATAACCATCGTCTTCATACATCGCTTACTCATCTGGTTGTGTGAGCGGGAGGCAGACTGGTATGTACCCCTCTCTGGTCAATTAATCAGGTGTACAGATTGAGGTAAAAGATTATCAAATTCTCGTTCAGGATATCATATATATTTAAAAATCTCCGAGTGGCTCATTTAGGCAGAGATAACGCATAAGGGATATCTTGACACATACAAGCTCGCCCGCCCACGTACGTATACACGCACACAAGTGTGCACACGCTAAAACAGACACACACACACGTGCACACACACACACGTGCACACACACACACACACACACACACACAATTGTTCAGTCAGGGGAAAAGGCATCAACACCTGGGATAGGACCTTTCTATCCCCCCCCTCTTGACCCCACCATCTGACCTGACCTGACTTAGTCGCCATCTCTGCCCCCCCCACCCCCAGTCCCCTGCATCGCCCATACACACACTCTTCCCCTCCCCACTCTCCCTCTCTCCCACTCCCTCTCTCGCATTATCTCTCTCCTGCTCTCTCTCTCCTGCTCTCTCTCTCTCTCTCTCTCTCTCTCTCTCTCTCTCTCTCTCTCTCTCTCTCTCTCTCTCTCTCTCTCTCTCTCTCTCTCTCTCCCTCGCTCCCTCCCTCCCCCTCTCCCTCCCTCTCTTTCCTTCCCCCTCCCTCCCCCTCTCCCTCCCTCTCTTTCCTTCCCCCTCCCTCCCCCTCTCCCTCCCTCTCTTTCCTTCCCCCTCCCTCTCTGCCCACACACACACACACACACCTCCCCCACCTCTCTCCCTCACCCGCTCTCTCCCTCACCTGCTCTCTCCCTCACCCGCTCTCTCCCTCACCCACTCTCTCCCTCTCCTCTCTCTCCCTCCCGCCTCTCTCCCCATCTCCTCCCCCCTCCCCTTCTACTTTCTTCTCACTTCAGTGGAAGGGTCGGATCCCCCCCCCCCCACCCACCCATTTATCTCTCCCTTTATCACTCCCTTTCTCTCTCTCTCTTTCTCTCTCTCTTCCTCTCTCTCTCTCTCTCCCTCCCCCATCCCAACAGGGTCAAGCATGGCAGCCAGAGGTCCCAGGGGAACAGGAAAGAGCCAAGGTGACGAGATGAAGGAAATGTTCACCCAGTTTCTGGAGGACATCAGGAGTGAGATGCAAGAAATGATGCAGGAAATGAAGAACGAAATAAGCAACCTGAAAAGAGAGCTGACAGCAGCAAAGGAGGAGATTAGAGCCCTCAAAGAGAATGGTATCGAGGCTGAGAATCAGAAAACCACCCAGGGAGAAGGTGGTAATAGTTTTCTGGATGAGAATACCACAATAAAAGCAACATTTGCTGAAATACTAAAAAAAATAACTCTGAAGTAATGACTGCAGTGATGGAGGTGGCCATGAAAGCAGCCACCTCGCAGGAGGCGGCACGCTCCACTAGCCAACTGCTGGAAAGGAACAGATCAGTGGTTGCTGTGGGTATTAAGGAGCAGGAAGGATCTAATAGGACAGAGTGGAATGACAAGGACAAAGCAGCAGTGAATGAAGTACTAAAGGCACTAGACATGGAAGGGGCTGAGCATAGCATTGAGAAGGTTTTCAGGCTAGGCCGGTACAACAAAGACCGAGACCGAATGATAAAGATAGTGTTTGCAAACGAGAACACAAAGGAGAAGATCCTATCAAGGAAGAGCTCCCTGAAAAACGTGGGAAAATTAAAAAATGTATTCCTCCAGAGAGACATGACAAGGGAGGAGAGAGCCGTGGCGGCAGAAGCAAGGAAGAGGCACAGGGCGAGAGGGGAAAACCAGGAAGTCACAGCTCCCAACACAACACCCCCAGAGGCGAGGGGGGAACCCACAACCAGCTACCCAGCAACACCAGAAGGGAGGACAACCCCGCCTCCCTCCTCTGCATAGAAAAACCCCCTACCCCAAACCCTCCCTGCCCCCACTCAAATGTTCAGCCAAATCGCCCTCCCTCCACACCCAATCCCCACCCTTCTACCCCTCCCCTCCTCCCGAATCTTCCCTCCCCCTCTTTCCTTCCCGTCCTCCCTCCCCTTTCACCCCATACCCTCCCTGTCCCTCCCCCTTCACTGGATCCCCCGCCCCTCATCCCAGTATCCTCTGAGACCCTGTTCTCCACCTCACAGGTCCTCACACCCATGGAACAGCCTCCCCCACCAGCAGAACACTCACCAAGGAGGCGATTTGAGAAGGGACTGAAGAAAGTGAGCCTCAAAGCGATGTACACTAACATAGATGGAATTACAAATAAAGCAAATGAGCTTGTTGAACTGGTACTAGAGGAAAACCCAGACATAATAGCCCTCACAGAAACAAAGATCACGAAAACGATAACAAATGCAGTGTTCTCACAGGACTATTATGTTATGAGGAAAGAGAGGGAAGGAAGAGGTGGGGGTGGTGTAGCTCTACTGGTAAGAAAAGGCTGGGATTTTGAGGAGATGGATATTATGGCTGTGAAGGTTTCAGTGACTACATAGCAGGTACTGTAACAAATGGAGGGAAAAAAATTATAGTCGCAGTCATATATAATCCACCACCAAATGACAGAAGACCTAGACAGGAATATGATAGAAACAACATGGCCACCATTAACATAATAGAAAGAGCAGCTTCTGTTGCTAGCAGGAATGGATCTGGACTACTAATTATGGGAGACTTCAACCATGGGAAGATAGATTGGAAGAACAGAGACCCGCATGGAGGACCAGAAACATGGAGAGCTAAGCTGCTGGACGTGGCAACAAGAAACTTTCTAAGTCAGCACACCAAAGAACCAACAAGAATGAGAGGAGAAGATGAACCAGCAATGCTTGATTTGATATTTACCCTAAATGAATGGGATATAAGGGAAGTTAAGATGGAAGCGCCCTTGGGAATGAGTGACCACAGTGTATTGAACTTTGAGTACCTGGTAGAACTAGGACTTATCTCCCCCCAAAAAGAACTAGGAATCAAAAGGCTGGCATACCGAAAGGGGAATTATGAACAGATGAGAAGTTTCCTAAGTGAAATACCTTGGGACACAGACCTCAGAGATAAGTCTGTACAGGGTATGATGCACTATGTTACCCAAAAGTGTCAGGAGGCAGTAAACAGGTTCATCCCGGCCCAAAGGGAAAAATCCGAGAAGCAACAGAAGAATCCATGGTATAATAGGGCATGTATGGAAGCGAAGAAACTGAACAAAAAGGCGTGGAGGAACTTCCGGAATAACAGAGCACCAGAAAGCAGAGAGAGATACCAGAGAACCAGGAATGAGTACGTCAGGGTGAGAAGAGAAGCTGAGAAAAATTTTGAAAATGATATAGCAAACAAAGCCAAGACCGAACCAAAGCTACTCCACAGTCACATCAGAAGGAAAACAACAGTGAAAGAACAGGTATTGAAACTTAGAACAGGCGAGGACAGGTATACAGAGAATGACAGAGAGGTGTGTGAGGAACTCAACAAGAGGTTCCAGGAGGTCTTCACAATAGAACAGGGTGAGGTCACTGTGCTAGGAGAAAGAGAGGTAAACCAGGCGGCCTTGGAGGAGTTCGAAATTACGAGAGAGGAGGTCAAGAGACACCTGCTGGATCTGGATGTTAGAAAGGCTCTTGGTCCAGATGGGATCTCACCATGGGTACTGAAAGAGTGTGCAGAGGCACTTTGCTTGCCGCTCTCCATAGAGTATAGTAAGTCACTAGAGACGGGAGACCTACCAGAAATATGGAAGACGGCGAATGTGGTCCCAATATACAAAAAGGGCGACAGACAAGAGGCACTGAACTACAGGCCAGTGTCCTTGACTTGTATACCATGCAAGGTGATGGAGAAGATCGTGAGAAAAAACCTGGTAACACATCTGGAGAGAAGGGACTTCGTGACAAATCGCCAACATGGATTCAGGGAGGGTAAATCCTGCCTTACAGGCTTGATAGAATTCTACGATCAGGTGACACAGATTAAGCAAGAAAGAGAGGGCTGGGCGGACTGCATTTTCTTGCATTGTCGGAAAGCCTTTGACACAGTACCGCATAAGAGGCTGGTACATAAGCTGGAGAGACTGGCAGGTGTAGCTGGTAAGGTGCTCCAGTGGATAAGGGAGTATCTAAGCAATAGGAAGCAGAGAGTTACGGTGAGGGGTGCGACCTCCGATTGGCGTGAAGTCACCAGTGGAGTCCCACAGGGCTCTGTACTCGGTCCTATCTTGTTTCTGATATATATAAATAATCTCCCGGAGGGTATCGATTCATTTCTCTCAATGTTTGCGGACGATGCTAAAATTATGAGAAGGATTAAAACAGAAGAGGACTGTTTGAGGCTTCAAGAAGACCTAGACAAGCTGAAGGAATGGCCGAACAAATGGTTGTTAGAGTTTAACCCAACCAAATGTAATGTAATGAAGATTGGTGTAGGGAGCAGGAGGCCAGATACGAGGTATCATCTGGGAGAGGAAATTCTTTAGGAGTCAGAGAAGGAAAAAGACTTGGGTGTTGATATCACGCCAGACCTGTCTCCTGCAGCACATATCAAGCGGATAACATCAGCGGCATATGCCAGGCTGGCCAACATACGAACGGCATTCAGAAACTTGTGTAAAGAATCATTCAGAACTTTGTATACCACATATGTCAGGCCAATCCTGGAGTATGCAGCCCCAGCATGGAGTCCATATCTAGTCAAGGATAAGACTAAACTGGAAAAGGTTCAAAGGTTTGCCACCAGACTAGTACCCGAGCTGAGAGGTATGAACTACGAGGAGAGACTACGGGAATTAAACCTCACTTCGCTGGAAGGCAGAGAAGTTAGGGGGGGACACGATCACCACATTCAAGATTCTGAAGGGAATTGATAGGGTAGATAAAGACAGTCAATTTAACACAAGGGGAACACGCACAAGGGGACACAGGTGGAAACTGAGTGCCCAAATGAGCCACAGATACATTAGAAAGAACTTTTTCAGTGTCAGAGTAGTTAGTAAATGGAATGCATTAGGAAGTGATGTGGTGGAGGCTGACTCCATACACAGTTTCAAGTGTAGATATGATAGAGCCCAATAGGCTCAAGAATCTGTACACCTGTTGATTGACGGTTGAAAGGCGGGACCAAAGAGCCGAGCTTAACCCCCGCAAACACAACTAGGTGAGTACAACTAGGTGAGTACACCTACACACACACACACACACACACACACACACACACACACACACACACACACACACACACACACACACACACACACTCACACGCTAACATTGTTCCAATCTACAAAAGTGGAAGCAGGGAAGACCCCCTTAATTATAGATCTGTATCATTGACAAGTGTAATAGTCAAAATATTGGAAAAAATAATTAAAACTAAATGTGTAGAACACCTGGAGAGAAATGATATAATATCAGACAGACAGTATGGTTTTCGATCTGGAAGATCCTGTGTATCGAATTTTCTCAGTTTCTATGACCGAGCAACCGAGATATTACAGGAAAGAGATGGTTGGGTTGACTGCATCTATCTGGACCTAAAAAAGGCTTTCGACAGAGTTCCACATAAGAGGTTCTGGAAACTGGAAAATATTGGAGGGCTGACAGGTACGCTACTAACATGGATGAAAAATATTCTGACTGATAGAAAAATGAGGGCTGTAATCAGAGGCAATGTATCGGATTGGAGAAATGTCACAAGTGGAGTACCACATGGTTCAGTTCTTGCACCAGTGATGTTTATTGTCTACATAAATGATCTACCAGTTGGTATACAGAATTATATGAACATGTTTGCTGATGATGCTAAGATAATAGGAAGGATAAGAAACTTAGATGATTGTCATGCCCTTCAAGAAGACCTGGACAAAATAAGTACATGAAGCGCCACTTGGCAAATGGAATTTAATGTTAATAAATGCCATGTTATGTGGAATGTGGAATAGGAGAACATAGACCCCACACAACCTATATATTATGTGAGAAATCTTTAAAGAATTCTGATGAAGAACGAGATCTAGGGGTGGTTCTAGATAGAAAACTATCACCTGAGGACCACATAAAGAATATTGTGCGAGGAGCTTATGCCACGCTTTCTAACTTCAGAATTGCTTTTAAATACATGGATGGCGATATACTAAAGAAATTGTTCACGACTTTTGTTAGGCTAAAGCTAGAATATGCAGCAGTTGTGTGGTGCTCATATCTTAAGAAGCACATCAACAAACTGGAAAAGGTGCAAAGACATGCTACTAAGTGGCTCCCAGATCTGAAGGGCAAGAGCTACCAGGAGAGGTTAGAGGCATTAAATATGCCAAAACTAGAAGACAGAAGAAAAAGAGGTGATATGATCACTACATACAAAATAGTAACAGGAATTGATAAAATCGATAGGGAAGATTTCCGTAGACCTGGAACTTTAAGAACAAGAGGTCATAGATATAAACTAGCTAAACACAGATGCCGAAGAAATATAAGAAAATTCACTTTCGCAAACAGAGTGGTAGACGGTTGGAACAAGTTAGGGGAGAAGGTGGTGGAGGCCAAGACCGTCAGTAGTTTCAAAGCGTTATATGACAAAGAGTGCTGGGAAGATGGGACACCACGAGCGTAGCTCTCATCCTGTAACTACAATTAGGTAATTGCACTTAGATATTACACACACACACACACACACACACACACACACACACACACACACACACACACATGCACACACACACACACAAACACACACTCACACACACACACACACACTCTCGCACACACAGACACACACATACACACACATACACACACACACACACACACACACCTCCTGCCCACATTTAACCCCCTCACCTTGTGACCCCCTAACACCTTCCCCCATCTCCTTCCCCTCTTCTACCCCAAAACCCCCACCTACCCCCGATTCCCCCCTAACTAATACACCCTCTCTTCCACTCCCAGCACCCATGCTCCATTCTCCTCTCAGCCCTCTGCCCTCAATATCCCTCTCCCCCCCCAACCTCTCAACCTCTATCTGACTCTCAGTCTCACTCTATTTCTCAACCCCCTATGCTATTCAGACTCCTAACTTTCAGACTCATTATGCCCTTCTACCCCCCTAGTTGCCCAGACCCCATTCGCCTACCAGGCACTCCCAGGCACCCCCCCCCCGTTCACCCCCACAGCCCCCACTCGCCCCCCAGACCCCCCCAGTTCCCCCCAGACCCCCGGTGAAAGGGGGAACTCTGACACCTGAGTTTCCAAGAAGAGTCTCAAGGTTTGGTACACCAATGCTGATGGAGTAGCCAATAAAGCAGAAGAAATAAAAGAAAGAGTTAGTGAGGCAGACCCAGACATAGTGGCAATAGTGGAAACTAAAATAAATGGCATGATCTCGGATGCAATCTTTCCAGAGGGTACCAGGTGATAAGAAAAGAAAGGACACAGAGACAGGGAGGAGGAGTGGCACTCCTAATAAAGCGGAAATGGAAGTTTGATGAGCTGGAAAATCCGGGTACCAATGAAAGCACGAGCTTCATACATGGAACTCTGACAGTGGATGGGAAGAAGATTGTAATCTTGATACTCTACAATCCCCCACCAAACAGTAGAAGGCCCAGGTAGGAGTACGAGGACAGCAACAAGACATGTATAGATGAACTGCAAAGGGCAGCAACTATAGCGCATAGAATGAGAGCGAAGCTGCTGGTCATGGGGGACCTAAATCACGGAGAGATAGATTGGGAAACGAGGAATATCCATGGCGGGGAGGAAACCTGGGGAGCGAAGCTGGTAGACGTTATTGACAGGAATTTCCTAACACAGCATGTGAAAGAAGATACTAGGGAAAGAGGAGGGGATACGCCCAGCCTATTAGATCTCATTTTCATCCATAATGTAGAAGACATCGAGCAGTTGGAACATGAAATACCACTAGGAGCCAGTGACCATTGTGTCCTAGTCTTTGACTACATGATGGAGCTTAAAATTGTGACCAAAGGACAAGAGGTCCGGGAAAGGAGACTTGATTACAGAAAAGGGGACTACAGAAGAATAAGGGACTACCTGGGAGAAGTGCAGTGAGAGGAAGAACTTAGAGGAAAAACAGTGCAAGGTATGATGAACCACGTCATATTGAAATGCAAGGAGGCTGAAGAGAGATTTATTCCAACAATAAAAGAAAAAAGCAGGAGGGAATATAATAACCCATGGTTTAATAGACAGTGTCAGGAAGCAAAGGTGAGAAGCAGGAGGGATTGGAGGAGGAACAGAAGACAAAGGACAGAGGACAACAGGATTAGATGTAACAGAGCTAGGAATGATTACATTAACATAAGACGAGTGTCGGAAAGAAATTATGAGAATGATATTGCAGTCAAAGCGAAAAAGCAACCTAAATTACTACATAGCCATATAAGAAGGAAGATGTCGGTAAATGACCAAGTGACAAGACTGAGGAAAACAGAAGGGGCATATACAGAAAGCGACAAGGAAATCTGCGAGGTACTGAATGCAACATTCCATGGAGTGTTCACAACCGAGCCTGAGCAACTCCCATTGTTAGAAGCGATTACCCTAGATGAAAGACTATCAGATATAGAGGTGACAGCAGAGGAGGTAATGAAACAGTTCTTAACACTGGATGCAAATAAAGCTATTGGACCAGACAAAGTATCACCGTGGATACTTAAAGAGGAAGCGCAGGCTCTCAGCGTGCCTCTGGCAATGATCTTTAATGAGTCACTTATGTCGGGAGAATTGCCCAGTTGCTGGAAGGAGGCAAATGTTGTACCGATTTTCAAGAAAGGTGATAGGGAGGAGGCACTTAACTACAGACCCGTATCACTGACAAGCATCCCCTGCAAAATACTTGAAAGAATAATTAGGCTAAGACTTGTTGAGCACCTGGAGAGCATTGGGTTTGTAAACAAGCACCAACATGGGTTCTGGACAGGGAAATCATGCCTAACAAACCTTTTAGAATTCTATGATAAAGTAACAAGGATAAGGCAGGACAGAGAAGGCTGGGCAGACCGCATATTTCTTGACTGCCAAAAGGCCTTTGATACAGTACCGCACATGAGACTGCTATACAAACTTGAGAGGCAGGCAGGAGTAAGCGGAAAGGCTCTAGTATGGGTGAAGAACTACCTAACAGGAAGGAGCCAGAGGGTAATGGTAAGGGGCAAGAAGTCGGACTGGTGAACAGTAACAAGTGGAGTACCTCAAGGATCGGTGCTGGGAACAATCATCTTTCTAATTTACGTAAATGATATGTTTACAGGAGTGGAATCATACATGGCAATGTTTGCGGATGACGCAAAATTAATGAGAAGAGTTGTGACAGACAAGGATTGTAGGATCCTCCAAGAGGACTTAAACAAGTTGCAGAGATGGTCAGGGAAATGGCTACTGGAGTTTAACACCAGTAAATGTAAAGTTATGGAAATGGGATCAGGTGACAGGAGACCAAAGGGACAGTACACAATGAAGGGGAACAGCCTACCTGTAACGATTCAAGAAAGAGACCTGGGAGAGGATGTGACACCTAATCTAACTCCTGAGGCACATATAAATAGGATAACGACAGCAGCGTACTCTACACTGGCGAAAATTAGAATTTCATTCAGAAACCTAAATGAGGAGGCTTTTAGGGCGCTTTACACTGCCTACGTGAGACCCGTCTTAGAGTATGCCGCGCCATCATGGAGCCCCCACCTGAAGAAACACATAAAGAAACTGGAGAAGGTTCAGAGGATTGCGATGAGGCTTGTCCCAGAGTTACGAGGGATGGGATATGGAGAGCGTCAGAAGGAACTGAACCTTACGACACTAGAGAAAAGAAGGGAGAGAGGAGATATGATAGGGACTGTTACGGACCCAAGCCCAGCCTCCGAGCACGGAGCAGTGATGACCGCGCCATCTGTGGGTCAGCTCCCGAAACCCCCTCCAAATGGACGGCGCCATTTAGTGAGGACAGGATATACCAGCCACGAGGGCTGGTTTCCCGTCCTGATCAGCTCATAACACAGCCGCTGCTGACCTCTGGTGAGGTGAAGCTTGTCGATAGTGGATAGGTGGGCGTTTGTGTCTAAGCCTGTAAGTGAGGTGCCCTAGAGTGTAACTGGTACTGATGACGTGTCTGATTACAGAGTCGACCTGGGACTGCTGTAATGGAAGTTGGATCAGTCTACCCAAGGCAGCCGTAGAACCTTCACGCATTTGCTGTAGAAGCTGTGAGTCACCCCCCGGATGAACACTGTTGTGTTAGCCTGCCTGTGACGTAGCAGTTGAGGATTTGTCGTACCCGGGACTGACTGGTGGAGAAGACTAACCACTGGGGTGTTGTGGTGAGAAGAGTGACCTGTGAAATCACACGAGGCTCCTGCCTAGGGCTCGCAACCCTAGTATCGGTCGTGGAGTGGCCTACGCAGCGTTGCTGATTGGAACCTGCCAGCTACAGGCTGGATTTGTGGTTGACGGCCTCCACGACGGTGCACCCAGTGGGACTGTGATTCGGCTGGCCTGTGGCCGGGGTAGACTCGCTGGGAGAATCTAAGGATTCGTCTAGAGGCCACAAGAAGAGAACCAGGGCTACTCGTCTTGAGCACCGTTAAGCAGAGCATCCTGTGTCTTCGGAGGAAGACAAGTGATTGTAAATACGTGTAGTTATAGTAACAGCGTGTGACTGTTTATATATTTATTTATTGGTGGTGGTGAATATATATTTATTTCTGAGCAGTTTTATCCCTTCCTCTTTAATTTACTTGCGTTACGGAGCACACACCTTGAAAGCCACTACTAGCTTGGGGCCGGATACCCCAAGCTCTACTAACATCAGAGAAAGAACCCAGTTGCGACCCAAGAGGGCCGTAACATAATTGGCATCCCCAGCGGGATCCGACCCCTTGTCAAGTATGTTTGACAGGGGTGTTGAAGTGGCGCAATCCCTGTAAATAATTCCCCCTGTGTGTGACTATTAGGACGTTATACATCCTGTGCGGTGCTCGGAGTGATTCAGTGCAATATTGCGGAGTGCGGTCCTCGCTGTGATTAAGTGCAATATTGTGTAGTGCGGTGCCCGGTGTAATTACGTGCAATATTGGCAAGTGAGGCGCTAGGTGCGATAAAGTGCAATATTGACATAGACCAGTGCTCGGTGCGTTAAGTGCTAAAGTGAAGCGGTGTGTTAAGTGCTAGTGTACCAAGTGACAATGGCAGAAAAAGCTACCATCGACGATCTGGACGATGTTCAGGCCTTTCTGAACAAGGAGGACTGTCTTGCCAGATTAAAATATCTGGGGAAACAAGAACTCGTCTTAGTTAGTGCCTACCTGGAGATAAAGATACGTGCCAGTGATTCTCGTGTGGAAATCTTGTCAAAGGTTCACAAACACTTGATGGCCGAGGAGAAAAAGGAAAGCGAAGCCCATAGTATAAAAGAAGGTGAGGAAATGGCTTCCACTGATAAGGAAGGTAAGAGCAGTGATGTCGAAAGTGATGAGAGTGAACTGGATATAAGTTTACTTACTGTGAAAATGCGTGAACTAGAGATCCACCGTGAAATAGAATGGAAAGAGCTAGAAATCGCTAAAGAGAGAGAAGAGAAAGCGAGAGAGAGAGAAGATAAGAAATTAGAAATGGAAAGAGAGAGACTAGAAAAGGAATTGGAGATGAGGCGTTTAGAATTAGAAGAAAGGAAGGAAGAGTGAGAAAGAGAAAGAGAAGAGAAACGAGAGAGAGAAGAACGAGAAAGAGAAGAGAAACGAGAGAGAGAAGAACGAGAAAGAGAAGAACGAGATAGGCAAGAACGACGAGACAGAGAGGAAAAAGAGACAACATGAGCTAGAAGTATTGCGATTAGGTGGTCGGAGGCAAACAACGGACACAAGTATTTTCGATCCGGTAAGGAACATCAAAATGATCCCGAAGTTCAACGACAAGGAAGTTTCGAAGTTCTTCGCGGCCTTCGAGAAAGTCGCAGCCTCTTTGGAGTGGCCAAAGGAGAATTGGGCCTTCATGATACAGTCAGTCTTGACTGGGAAGGCCCAAATCGCCTACTCCACGTTGTCCCTTGACGACTCTGGCGATTACGACAAGGTGAAGAAGGTAGTGCTCATGGCGTACCAATTGGTACCTGAGGCGTACAGGCAAAAGTTTAGAAACCTGAAAAAGACCTCAGAGCACACTTTCACCGAATTGGCGACCATTAAGGAACGACTTTTCCAGGAATGGTGTGCCTTTCGGAAGGTGGAAACCAAAGAAGACTCGAGCAGCTCATACTGTTAGAGGACTTCAAAGACTGTCTGTCTGGTGATCTGAAGACGTACTTAGAAGAGCAGCAGGTGGAGACCTTATGTGAGGCAGCCACCATGGCTGAAGAGTACATCCTAATGCATAGACCTTCTGCTAAGTATGTCCCGAGAAATTACCCACGCCTGTTTGACAAACCTCGTCATGACGACGAGAGACCCGTCCCACGAAGCGCTGAGAAGACGCCCCCAAGTAGCCCTCGAAGGACCAGTCCTAGTAGTCCGAAACACCGGAGTCCGAGGAGGAATATGGTGTGCTGGACTTGTGGGCAGAAAGGGCATGTAGCTGCTATGTGCCGAGGCAGAAGAGGTAGCGGCCCACGTAGGGAGGTGATGTTAGTGAGCTGTGTGACACCACCAGCAGGAAGCCAGTCTACGACTACTCAGGAAGAACCAAGATTGTTTTCCCCACACACTTCAGACGGGTATGTAACGAGTGATCATACTGGTAGATCAGTTGTAGTGCTCAGAGATAGTGGAGCAGCCCAGTCCCTGATCGTGAAAAGCTCGTTACCCGAGGGAGTGCGTGTGGACGGGAGACAAAAGGTTGTCCTGGTTGGGTTTCCTAGGACGCAGTACATCGCCCCTTTAGTGCCGATACATCTCGACTCGCCTTACTTCAGCGGCACATGTGCGTTGGCAGTAGTCGATACCCTACCTATAGCTGGGATTGACTTGGTACTAGCCAACGACTTGGTGACAGATTGGAGCAACAATCATCCCAAGATTGTGGACGAGTCAGCCGGAACAGCAAGGTCTGAGGTAACAGCAGGCAGTGGTAATATCCAGGTACAGACAGACCCGGAATTAAGTAATATGTTTAATTTGTCCTCTACCCTACAGATTGACGACAGAGTCTACAGTATTCTAGCAGAGTCTCCTGATCCTTCTCCCGACAAGAAGCATAAGGTTATGGTGGCAGAAGCGACGGAGCGAGAAGAGAGGCCTCGTGTACAAGCACCCACGGATACCAACGAGTCTTGAGCGAAGGCGGATGAGTACTTGCGGTATGGCAAGGTACAGCGTTCATTGAACCGGCCAGAGATTCCCCAGACGTCGGAGGTATGTGAGGTATGTGTGAAGGTTATAGTGCCCTCTTCGGTCCAAACCAGGCTAATGGATCTAGCTGGTTATGGGCATTACAGGCTCAGGAAGCTTATCCCTCAGTTGGCCATATGTCTCTTAGCAGTATTTTGTCTTTTTCTCGTGTGTGTTCTCAGTAAGGACCAGTGGACGACCCGACGGATGATGGGTCCCATGAACATCGCGAAGAGATCCCAGGGATTCGAGACGTGCACTGTGAGTGTTGCAGTCAAAAGAGGGACCTGGAAGGTGATGGTAGATACAGGAGGTACGAGATGTGATATTATGAGTGACTGTTTCCGACAGGTTGACACCCCCCCGTGTGATTGCTGAGC
Organism: Procambarus clarkii; assembly: GCF_040958095.1. Lineage (NCBI taxonomy): Eukaryota > Metazoa > Arthropoda > Malacostraca > Decapoda > Cambaridae > Procambarus > Procambarus clarkii. Next base: position 59,731,885 of record NC_091151.1, read on the forward strand.
TGGGATGCAGTGTTATACGGAACGTTGGTCGACCTGACGATGGCAGAGCGAATGCCATCCTCGATGTACGAGCAGCCCTGTTGGAACTAGGTGTGAGCCTAGTAGAGGCGTATGCTGTAAGTACTGACTTACCCACTGTCGCTGTCACTCTAAAATATCAGACCCCTGTATTTCAGGTTCACGTCTCCCTGAAGGACTACCGGACCGGTACCAGAAATGCCGTCTGTGACCAGCCATCATCGGTGCCACGACACAGGGAAGTGTCGAGTCGCCCCAGATCGTGTCAATACCGATCCTTACTCGAGGCACGTGAGATTATGCCCCTGTTTGACATCGCAGTGGAGGTGTGGAAGGTGACCTTCAGGCAGGTCATTGCCTACCATCTTCAAGTTTCATCTGTGCCAGAGTTTCCCGTTCGGACAGTTCTGTGGACAGGACATCCTCGCCACTCCAGTTCGTAATATATGTGAGTCCGTGTGGAGTTGTATCCACATACTAATTTGGTTTGTGTTTTTCTTTATAGAACCCCAAACCAAATTCTTTTTGGTGGGGAGGTGTTACGGACCCGCGCCCAGCGTCCGAGCACGGAGCAGTGACGACCGCGCCATCTGTGGGTCAGCTCCCGAAACCCCCTCCAAATGGATGGCGCCATCCAGTGAGGACAGGATATACCAGCCACGAGGGCTGGTTTCCCGTCCTGATCAGCTCATAACACAGCCGCTGCTGACCTCTGGTGAGGTGACGCTTAGACAGCAACGCCATCTATGGAGTGGATAGGTGGGCGTTTGTGTCTAAGCCTGTAAGTGAGGTGCCCTAGAGTGTAACCAGTACTGATGACGTGTCTGATTACAGAGTCGACCTGGGACTGCTGTAATGGAAGTTGGATCAGTTTACCCAAGGCAGCCGTAGAACCTCCACGTATTTGCTGTAGAAGCTGTGAGTCACCCCCCGGATGAACACTGTTGTGTTAGCCTGCCTGTGACGTGGCAGTTGAGGATTTGTCGTACCCGGGACTGACTGGTGGAGAAGACTAACCACTGGGGTGTTGTGGTGAGGAGAGTGACCTGTGAAATCACACGAGGCTCCTGCCTAGGGCTCGCAACCCTAGTATCGGTCGTGGAGTGGCCTACGCAGCGTTGCTGATTGGAACCTGCCAGCTACAGGCTGGATTTGTGGTTGACGGCCTCCACGACGGTGCACCCAGTGGGACTGTGATTTGGCTGGCCTGTGGCTGGGGTAGACTCGCTGGGAGAATCTAAGGATTCATCTAGAGGCCACAAGAAGAGAACCAGGGCTACTCGTCTTGAGCACCGTTAAGCAGAGCATCCTGTGTCTTCGGAGGAAGACAAGTGATTGTAAATACGTGTAGTTATAGTAACAGCGTGTGACTGTTTATATATTTATTTATTGGTGGTGGTGAATATATATTTATTTCTGAGCAGTTTTATCCCTTCCCCTTTAATTTACTTGCGTTACGGAGCACACCCCTTGAAAGCCGGATACCCCAAGCTGTACTAACATCAGAGAAAGAACCCAGTTGCGACCCAAAAGGGCCGTAACAGGGACATAAAAAATACTCAGGGGAATTGACAAAAAGGAAATAGATGAAATGTTCACGCATAATAATAACAGAACGAGGGGACATGGGTGGAAACTGGAAACTCAGATGAGTCACAGAGATGTTAGGAAGTTTTCTTTTAGCGTGAGAGTAGTGGAAAAATGGCATACACTTAAGGAACAGGTTGTGGAAGCAAATACTATTCATACTTTTAAAACTATATATGATAGGGAAATGGGAAAGGAGTCATTGCTGTAAACAACCGAAAGCTGGAAAGGCGGGATCCAAGAGTCAATGCTCGATCCTGCAAGCACAAATAGGTGAGTACAAATAGGTGAGTACACACACACACACACGCACGCACGCACACACACACACACACACACACACACACACACACACACACACACACACACACACACACACACATGATCTCCCAGAGGGTATAGACTCATTCCTCTCAATGTTTGCTGACGACGCCAAAATTATGAGAAGGGTTAAGACAGAGGAGGACAGCTTGAGGCTTCAAGAAGACCTTGACAAGCTACAGGAATGGTCGAACAAATGGCTGTTAGAGTTTAACCTAAGCAAATGTAATGTAATGAAGATAGGGGTAGGAAGCAGGAGACCAGATACAAGGTATCACTTGGGAGATGAAATACTTCAAGAGTCAGAGAGAGAGAAAGACCTGGGGGTTGATATCACGCCAGACCTGTCCCCTGAAGCTCATATCAAGAGGATAACATCAGCAGCATATGCCAGGTTGGCTAACATAAGAACGGCCTTTAGAAACTTGTGTAAGGAATCTTTCAGAACATTATATACCACATATGTCAGACCAATCCTGGAGTATGCAGCTCCAGCATGGAGTCCATATCTAGTCAAGCATAAGACTAAACTAGAAAAGGTTCAAAGGTTTGCCACGAGACTAGTACCCGAGCTGAGAGGTATGAGCTACGAGGAGAGACTACGGGAATTGAGCCTCACTTTTTTGGAAGACAGAAGAGTTAGTGGGGACATGATCACCACATTCAAGATTCTCAAAGGGAATCGACAGGGTTGATAAAGACAGGCTATTTAACACAAGGGGCATACGCACTAGGGGACACAGGTGGAAACTGAGTGCCCAAATGAGCCACAGAGATATTAGAAAGAACATTGTTAGTGTTAGAGTGGTTGACAAATGGAATGCATTAGGAAGCAATGTGGTGGAGGCTGACTCCATACACAGTTTCAAGTGTAGATATGATAGACCCCAGTTGGTTCAGGAACCTGTATACCTGTTGATTGACGGTTGAGAGGCGGGACCAAAAAGCCAGAGCTCAACCCCTGCAAGCACAACTAGGTGAGTACAACTAGGTGAGTACACATACACACACACACACACACACACACACACACACACACACACACACACACACACACACACACACACACACACACACACACACACACACACACACAATACGAAAATGACATCGCAAGCAAGGCAAAGACTCAGCCTAAATTGCTTCATAGCCACATCAGGAGAAAAACAACAGTAAAGGAACAGGTTATCAAATTGAGGATAGGGGCAGAAGGATTCACTACAAACGACAAGGAAATGTGTGAGGAACTGAATAAGAAATTCCAAGAGGTCTTCACCTTAGAGCAAGGAGAAATCCCAGATATAAGAGGGAATAGCTAACCAGGAACCACAGGAAGAGTTTGAGATTACCAGCGGGGAAGTAAGGAAGTGTTTATTACAGTTGGATGTGACAAAGGCTATAGGCCCAGATGGAATCTCCCCTTGGATACTAAAGTAAGGAGCAGAAGAACTGTGCCTCCCACTTTCCATAGTGTATAACAAATCACTGTCAACAGGGGAACTGCCAGCAATTTGGAAAGCAGCTAACGTACCCGATACACAAGAAAGGGGATAGACAGGAGGCACTGAACTGCAGGCCAGTGTCCCTAACCTGCATACCATGCAAGCTGATGGAGAAGATTGTGCGAAAAAAACTTGTGGAGCATCTGGAGCGAAGGAACTTTGTAACACAGCATCAATATGGGTTCAGGGATGGCAGGTCCTGCCTCACAGGGTTACTTGAATTCTACGACCAGGCAACAAAAATAAGGCAAGAATGAGATGGGTGGGCAGACTGCATATTTTTGGATTGTCAGAAAGCCTTTGATACAGTGCCACACAAGAGGCTAGTGAAAAAGCTGGAGATGCAGGCTGGAGTGAAAGGGAAGGTACTCCGTTGGATACAGGAGTACCTAAGCAACAGGAGACAACGAGTCAGTGTGAGGGGTGATGTCTCAGATTGGCGAGACGTTACGAGTGGAGTCCCGCAGGGGTCAGTCCTTGGACCTATACTGTTTCTGATATATGTAAATGATCTCCCAGAGGGTATAGAATCGTTTCTCTCAATGTTTGCCGATGATGCAAAAATTATGAGGAGGATTGGAACTGAGGACGATAGTAGGAGGCTACAAGATGACCTAGACAGACTGAGTGAATGGTCCAACAAATGGCTGTTGAAGTTCAACCCGAGTAAATGCAAAGTATTGAAACTAGGCAGTGGAAATAGGAGGGCAGACACAAGGATACAGAATAGGAGATAAAGTCCTTAATGAAACGAACAGAGAGAAAGATCTAGGAGTTGATATCACACCAAACCTGTCTCCTGAAGCCCACATAAAAAGAATAACGTCTGCGGCATATGCGAGGCTGGCTAACATCAGAACAGCGTTCAGGAACCTGTGAAAGGAATCATTATGAATCTTGTATACCACATATATGAGACCAATCCTGGAGTATGCGGCCCCAGCATGGAGCCCGTACCTTGTTAAGCACAAGACGAAGCTGAAAAAAGTCCAAAGGTATGCCACTAGACTAGTCCCAGAACTAAGAGGCATGAGTTACGAGGAAAGGCTGCGGGAAATGCACCTTACGACACTGGAAGACAGAAGAGTAAGGGGGGACATGATCACAACCTACAAAATCCTCAGGGGAATCGACCGGGTAAACAAGGATGAACTATTCAACACTGTTGGGACGCGAATAAGGGAACACAGGTGGAAGCTGAGTACCCAAATGAGCCACAGAGACGTTAGAAAGAACTTTTTCAGTTTCAGAGTAGTTAGTAAATGGAATGCACTAAAAAGTGATGTGATGGAGGCTGACTCCATACACAGTTTGAAATGTAGATATGATAGAGCCCAGTAGGCTCAGGAATCTGTACACCAGTTGATTGACGGTTGAGAGGCGGGACCAAAGAGCCAGAGCTCAACCCCCGCAAGCACAATTAGGTGAGTACAATTAGGTGAGTACACACACACACACACACACACACAAACAAACACACAAACAAACACACACACACACACACACACACACACACACACACACACACACACACACACACACACACACACACACACACACACACATACACACACACATACACACACACACACACACACACACACACACACACACACACACACACACACACACACACACACACACACACACACACACATACACACACACATACACACACACACACACACACACACACACACACACACACACACACACACACAGGGAGTGCGGCACCACCCCCACATTCCACCCAACAGACACCCTACCTGCCCCAACCCCTGTCAGCCCCCCACTAAGTACCCACCTAAGGCACTCTAACCCCACCCACCCCTCTCCTCCCACTCACCCCCCTCCTCCCACTCCCCCTTCCCCCCAGGACCTCCCTTCTTCCCCATCCCCCAAGCCCTCCCTTCTTCCACATGCCCTTCCGTCTCTCCCACCCACAAGCCTTCCATTCTCCCCCACCCCCCTATGCTCCCCACTCTCCCCCACCCCACCTAAGCCTTCCCCTCTCCACCACTCCCCAAAACCCTCCCCTCTTCCTCAACCACCTCAGCCTTCCCTTTCCCCCCATGCCCCCCAAGCCCTCCCCACTTTATTGCCCCCCCCCCAAAACCCCTTTCTCCCCCATCCCCCCACCCCCCCAACCCTTCCCCTCTCACCAACCCCAACCCTCCCCCTCTCACCAACCCCAACCCACTCCCCCTACCCTCCTCCTCCCCCCCTCACCCACTCCCCCTACCCTCCCCCTCCCCCCTAAACCCCCCCAAGCCCTTCCTCCTCCACCAGTCTCCCCATACCAGATGCTCCCACCTCCTGCTCACCCCAGACCCCACAGGTCCCCCCCAGAGGAGAAGCAGAAGAGAGTTAGTTTCAGGTCAATGTACTCGAACATAGTTGGGATCACAAGCAAGGCAAGTGAACTAAGGGAAAGAGCACAAGAAGTGAACCCAGATGTAATTGGACTCACTGAAACAAAACTCTCTGGAATCATAACGAATGCCGTGTTTCCCCAGGAGTACACAATAATAAGGAAAGAGAGGGAAGGTAGGGGAGGAGGTTGAGTGGCCCTACTCATGAGAAAGGAATGGAATTTTAAGGAGATGGCTATCCCGGGCTGTGAGGGTTTCAGAGACTACATAGCAGGAACCATGACAATGGGAGGACCAAGGATAGTAGTAGCAGTAATATATAATCCTCCACCAAATGACAGAAGACCCAGTCAAGAGTACGAAAGCAACAACATGGCAGTTAACACTATAATTGAGAGGGCAGCCTCTTCTGCCTGTAGAAATAGATCCCACCTGCTCATCATGGGGGACTTCAATCACGGCAGGATTGATTGGGAGAACAAGGAACCGCATGGAGGCGAGGATACGTGGAGAGCCAAACTACTGGAGGTGGCGACTAGATACTTCTTAACCCAGCATGTCAGTGAACCCACAAGGATGAGAGGAAATGACGAACCAGCGAGACTCGACCTGGTTTTCACCCTGAACGACTCTGACATAAGAGAAATCAGTTTTGAGGACCCAGTAGGAATGAGCGACCACAGTGTATTGGTGTTTGAGTACCTGATTGAAGAAGGGTTATTGAACTCGAGGAGGGATACCGAAACCAAAAGGTTAGCATACCGAAAGGGAAACTATGAGGAGATAAGAAAATGCCTAGCAGATATAGCATGGGAAACAGAGCTCAGGGAAAAGACGGCCCAAGATATGTTGGAATACATCACGCAAAAATGCAAGGACGCAGCAAACAAGTTTGTCCCAGTCCAAAAGGAAAACAGTGAAATGAAGATGAGAAACCCATGGTTTAATCAGAGATGTAGGCTTGCTAAGCAGCAAAGTAAAAGGGCATGGAGAAACTATAGGAATAACAGGACACTGGAGAGCAGAGAAAGATACCAGAATGCCAGGAATGAATATGTCAGGATGAGAAGAGAGGCAGAAAGACAATACGAAAATGACATCGCAAGTGTGAGATTTTTTTCTTTGACAGGTTATCAAAAGAAATAAGTCCTATGGATGTTACGTTAATCGTAACTACCTGGCAAGAGAGGCAGACCTTAAACAGCAAGAGCTGCCAGTGGCAGATATTTAATCTTAAAGCCTAAGATCATAGGACCGCGGGAGCAAACCGCCAGGCGAAACCACTCGGGTAACACCTGTCACTTAGGTCGCTGGCTCCTCCTAGTTGACAACTAATTAAGGGTAGCCGACGGATTCTCACTTCTTATTTATAGAAGTGTGGTGCTGTGCAATGGACTCGAGCTTTACATACAGACTTAATATGAACATAAGCAGGCAAAGCGTTTCAGAACATAAAATGTGGGGCAGTAATATTGGAAGGTTTGACGTAAACGACCGTTTTCTATAACAAAACAATTTATTCACAAAACAAGACTAAAACTACTACACAGTGAATTTACGTTACTTTACTGTCACTCCAGTGGCACATTAAAGAACGCCTACTCAACAGCCTGATGGACCCAAGGTATCCTTATCCCGTCGTCGCTGACTGACTAATGACACTAACTGAACAAAGTGGTGCCTACTGGTGACGCAAGCTTTCAATCAATATTGTCACGGCTTCACGGTGACCAATACTATAATCACAAAAACTTGACTGGTGCTGGCTGCCCTCAACGAGGTACCAAGTAACAAGGCGGTTAATCCATGAATGATAACCCATTATAAAAAATCTTACGTTAACACTTGTCTCTCAGGACAATCAACAACAAAAGTTACTCTAATTGAATTTAAACAATTACGTTAATACACACGTGTCTCAACGGCACTTAAATGGCAGCAATAACTCGTAAATCAATTAATTACATCAACTTGAAAGTCAAGCATTCGGTGAGTAATTCCCAATTAATTACTGAATACAACAGCCTATTAATTCAGACGAGTATTGATAAAGCCTGCTGTCTCTCAACTGACAGTTTTCTTCCGGTCTTACGACAAGATTACCTTAACGAGGGTAGGCTACTGTACCACACACAATGTTATGACACACTCCGTGTAAACAATAACATCAACACCTGGTGAATTCACTAAGTGGCGGTTGCTAATTCTCTCTAATTAGCTACGAGTGCTTAATCACCCTGTCCGCAGACAGAGCTGATCAGTCCAACGAATTACAGCAGCTTAATTACAGCGCAATTGACTCCGATCATAACAGACCGTACACCCCTTACGTTAATCACTCAATTAACGACAACTCGTTAAATCGTTAACACTCCGTTAGTCTTCACTTGACAATTCCTCCACTGCGTGAACTTCACTGTGACTGTTGCCTTTACACGTCTCTACGTTAATCACAACAATGTTCAACGAACAAGTGACCTCATTAAGTAAATCGTGACCCCCGGTGACGTTAACTGACTTTAATTCTCACGGAATCCTTCACAGTACACAACGCCTTCCACCAAGGTCAAACTTGTCTACGGTTTACACACGGTACAACACAGTACATCACAGTACAACACAGTACATCCTTGCCACTCACGGCAAAACTTGTAAATGACTTCCCCCAGTAAATTATCCACCAATAATTCACACTTTACCACAATACAACAGTAAAATTTATAACCAAGGGAAATCTCCCTGTTACTACTTTTCACTGTTGAAAAAGGGAATCAAATTACAGCGAATACATACGCAGCACATAGAAAAAATAGAAGCAAATAACTCACTTTACTCTACCTCAGAATGTGTCACTAGGTGTCCTCACACACGTCAAAATCACAGTTGGGCCCAACCTCAACTTGATGGCGGCAACAGGGTAGACTCACACGTCTCCAATTCCCATTCACCTCACCAGGTGGTCCCAGGGACAGAGGACAGACGGAACACTGGGGGCGAACCCAGCTTCAGAGTTTTATTACCCAAACGGAAACAGTGTACTTACACCAATCATGCGGGCCCGCAACCTTCTCGCACTCACACATACACACATCCAAATCACACTCCCTCTGCTGCTGCTGGATGATGACGTAGGCGTCCTCACTTCCTACACGTGGTCAGGTGGAGCACAGGGTCCTAGACCACGGGGTTAGCTCTACACACAGAGACCAGGATGGCGCAGGCACACCAGCTTAGGCAGGCCAGGGTGCGCGCACAACAGCAGGGATGCGGTACCACGCCCCTTCCACTTGACACAGTACCCCAGGATATGACGGTACACGGTGTTACACGGTACACGAGACCCGAGACGGAGTCCTTCACTGTTCCTCAGAATTAGAACTTTTTAAGGTTTCTCTCATAACACTGAAACCTTCTCTAGCACGTCTCCCAGCAGTATCTTCAAGCACAGATACGATAGACGGCGGATGTCATTTTCGTAGCCCGATAATTAACGCCTCACTCAGTCCAGTCGCTCTAAGATGGCGTCCCACAAGTACGCGGCTAGATGACAAGTTCACACGGTTCGGTACAAGCCCCTTTCCGATTACCGGATTCTTACGCACGGCACGCGGGAAGATAGCAAGATGAATGGGGTGACTTGAGTAACGTTGCAGGCGGTATTTCCTGATGCTTGGCCTAGCACGGGAAATGTCGTCCTCAGGCAGCAACGTTCTAGGTAAGAATGTCTTTTCCCCCCAACACTATGCCTGGGGTACCATGCGGTACCCCTCAGTGTCTTGGCCAATCACGGTTCAGCATTTCTGAGGCCTAAGCGCCTTAACCAATGGCGCACCTGCCCCATAACGCTACCCCCTCTCTCACGAGGTGGACACGTGATAGGGGGGGGGGTGGTCTACGGCCGTTAACCCCCCATACCCTCCTCTCTACACTTGACTTGTATAAAATTTCCCTGAAATCAACTTCCTCCTGTAATTTCCTTCACAGACCTGATACAGCGATCAGAATGACATCAATGGCTAGCAAATGTCATGGGCTGTCCAACGACACCCAACACGACTGTGGAAAAGTTATATTCAGAAACCTGAATCACGGTGCACATAACTGGCGAACTATGCAATTTCGTACTTAATTCAGTGCACGAGAGAGCAAGAAAAATATGTCCCCTGACAGCAAGCAAGGCAAAGACTCAGCCTAAATTGCTGCATAGCCACATCAGGAGAAAAACAACAGTAAAGGAACAGGTTATCAAATTGAGGATAGGGGCAGAAGGATTCACTACAAACAACAAGGAAGTGTGTGAGGAACTGAATAAGAAATTCCAAGAGGTCTTCGCCTTAGAGCAAGGAGAAATCCCAGAGATAAGAGAGGGAATAGCTAACTAGAAACCACTGGAAGAGTTTGATATTACCAGCGGGGAAGTAAGGAAGTGTTTACTAGAATTGGATGTGACAAAGGCTATAGGCCCAGATGGAATCTCCCCTTGGATACTAAAGGAAGGAGCAGAAGAACTGTGCCTCCCGCTCTCCATGGTGTATAACAAATCACTGGCAACAGGGGAACTGCGAGAAATTTGGAAAGCAGCTAACGTAGTCCCGATATACAAGAAAGGGGATAGACAGGAGGCACTGAATTACAGACCAGTGTCCCTAACCTGGATACCATGCAAGATGATGGAGAAGATTGTGCGAAGAAAGCTAGTGGAGCACCTGGAGCGAAAGAACTTTGTAACACAGCATCAACATGGATTCAGGGATGGCAGGTCCTGCCTCACAGGGTTACTTGAATTCTACGACCAGGCAACAAAAATAAGGCAAGAAAGAGAAGGGTGGGCAGACTGCATATTTTTGGATTGTCAGAAAGCCTTTGATACAGTGCCACACAAGAGGCTAGTGAAAAAACTGGAGATGCAGGCTGGAGTGAAAGGGAAGGTACTCCGTTGGATACAGGAGTACCTAAGTAGCAGGAGACAACGAGTCAGTGTGAGGGGTGAGGTCTCGGATTGGCGAGACGTTACGAGTGGAGTACCGCAGGGGTCGGTCCTTAGACCTATACTGTTTCTGATATATGTAAATGATCTTCCAGAGGGTATAGAATCGTTTCTCTCAATGTTTGCCGATGATGCAAAAATTATGAGGAGGATTGAAACTGAGGACGATAGTAGGAGGCTACAAGATGACCTAGACAGACTGAGTGAATGATCCAACAAATGGCTGTTGAAGTTCAACCCGAGTAAATGCAAAGTAATGAAACTAGGTGGTGGAAATAGGAGGCCAAACACAGGATACAGAATAGGAGATGAAGTACTTAATGAAACGAAGAGAGAAAAAGATCTAGGAGTTGATATCACACCAAACCTGTCTCCTGAAGCCCACATAAAAAGAATAACGTCTGCGGCATATGCGAGGCTGGCTAACATCAGAACAGCGTTCAGGAACCTGTGTAAGGAATCATTCAGAATCTTGTACACCACATATGTAAGACCAATCCTGGAGTATGTGGCCCCAGCATGGAGCCCGTACCGTGTCAAGCACAAGTAAGTAAGTAATTATCAAAAGAAGGCACCAAACCGGGAAGGCTATGTAGCACCATCAAATACGCAAAATAATCAGAGGGCGCTAAATATCACCAAGGATGCCAATACGAGAACAAAAACGCATAAGGCGAACGATATCAAAAGTATCCGAGTCACCAAGAATTCTATCGAGGGACAGGTGACCGCGAGGGGCGGTCGGAAAGCAAGACACACGCTCGTCCTGGAAGTCAGGACATTCAAGAAGGACATGCACGACCGTAAGAGGGACAATGCAACTAGGACAATAAGGAGCAGGGCGGCGCTCCATCAAGTGACCATGGGTTAAGCGAGTATGGCCAATACGCAACCTCGCCAGAGCTGTTTCACACCGCCGGTTACGGTGGAAGGAGGACGGCCACGAGGAAACACAACATTTAAGAGTACGTAGCTTGTTACCAGTAACAGACAACCAAGAAGCCTGCCAACGGGTAAGGACTGAGGAATGGATAACCGGGTAAAAGTCGGAATACGGAATGCCTTTAGGAGAGATGGGACAAGAGCGGACAGCTTCCTTAGCGGCAGCATCCGAACGCTCATTTAAAGACACACCAATATGGCTGGGAACCCAACAAAACTCAACCGACTTAAATTTACTGTGAACGAGAAACAGCCAATGCTGGATCTCGACAACTACTGGATGAACCGGATTAAAGGACCCGAGAGCCATGAGGGCACTACGAGAGTCAACAACAACCACAAAGGAAGACTGACAACGAGAAAGCAGGAGACGAAGAGCATAGAGAATAGCATAAAGTTCCGCTGTAAAGATGCTAGTCTCCGGAGGCAAGCGACACATATAAGTGCGATCAGGAAAAACAACAGAGTAGCCAACACCGTCCGCTGACTTAGACCCATCGGTGAAGACAGAAACGGAGCGGGAGTGAGAAGAAAAGTGCTCGAGGAAAAGGCGTTTTAGAACCGTAGGAGGGGTAAAAGCTTTAGTGATACGGGTCAAGGAAGTACAAAACCGCGGAAGAGGGACCCTCCACGGGGGCAAAGAAGGAACAACACGAGGAGAAACATCAGAAATACGAACGGAGAGAGAATCCTGTAGGCGAGATAACCGGACAGAAAGAGGGAGGTGGTGAAAAGGAACAGGAACCGCAGGAGGGGTAAAAGTTAAAGCACGACAGAGGCGAGAGGAAGGATGTTGCAAGGACCGCGCAAGATAGCGAAGACAGTAGCGATCACGGCGGTCCCGGAGAGACAGGAAGCCAGTGTCAACATATAAGCTAAGGATGGGAGTCGAACGAAAGGCACCAGAACTGAGGCGCAACCCAGTATGGTGCAAAGCATCAAGACGGCGAAGAGTAGAAGGAGAAGCAGACGAGTAAGCAGGGCAACCATAATCGAGCTTAGACAGGACGAGAGAGGAATGTAAAGCAAGGAGAGTGCGCCTATCTGCCCCCCAAGAAGTATGGGACAAGACCCGAAGGAGGGTAAGGGCCTTAGAGCACTCAACACGGAGGTAAGAGATATGGGGAGACCAAGACAAACGAGTGTCAAGGAATAACCCCAAAAGCTTCGCGGAATCTTTGTATTCAAGGGGATGACCATAAAGTGACAAAGAGGGACGAAGAACAACCCGTTTCCGCGTAAAAGTCATGGCACAAGTCTTAGAAGTAGAGAACTTGAAGCCATGACCTGTGGCCCAAGACGACACGGCATCAATTGCAAGTTGAAGCCGGCGTTGAAGGAGAGGCGAATCATCACCCTGACAACAAAGGGTAAGATCATCGACATAGAGAGCGGAGAAGACACCAGAAGGAAGAGAGGAAAGAAGACCATTGAGGGCAACAAGAAAAAGAGTAGTGCTCAGAACACTACCCTGGGGCACACCTTCGTATTGCTGAAAAGAGGGAGAGAGAGCGGTACCAAGGCGCACCCGAAAGGAACGACGAGAGAGGAATCTGCGGAGAAAGAGAGGGAGATGACCACGAAGGCCAAAAGAATGAAGTTGAGATAGGATATGATAACGCCAAGTGGTGTCGTAAGCCTTTTCTAGGTCAAAAAGGACGGCAACAACGGAGGTCTTCGCAGCAAAAGCAGTACGAATATAGTCCTCCAAGTTCACCAGGACATCTGTCGTGCTGCGGCACTTGCGGAAACCAAATTGAGAAGGGGAGAGGAGGTGATGGTGTTCCAGGAACCACATCAGACGAACGTTAACCATACGTTCAAAGAGTTTGCAGACACAACTTGTGAGAGCAATAGGGCGAAAGTCCTTAGGGGAAGAGACCCCGGTTTGCGAACAGGGAGGACAACGGCATCGAGCCAGTCCTCAGGGACTGACGACGACTCCCAGATCCGATCATACAGACTCAGTAAATTCTGAGACGTGCTCGGAGGGAGATGGCGAAGCATCTCATAATGAATACCATCGGAGCCCGCCGCCGTAGAACCGCAGAGGGCCAGGGCAGAACGAAGTTCAGAGAGAGAGAAGGGATCATTATAGGGAAGCTGAAGATGAGTGCAGAAATCTAAAGGACGAGACTCAAGGACAGGTTTACGAAGAAGGAAAGATCGGGGAAGATGAAGACCAGAGCTAACAGAAGAAAAATGGGAACCCAGTTCGGAAGCGACCTGCAACTGGTCCGCCACAAGAGTATCATGGAGGTGAAGGACCGGTGAAACATCGGGAACGAACTTGCCCGCTATCTTGCGGATACGCTTCCAGATCTGGGCCAGAGGGGTCTCGGACGTAATTGTTGAGACATAAGATGCCCAACATTCACGTTTAGCCGTACGGATGGCCCTACGGGCCACCGCACTCGCTTTCCGAAAGAAAAGAAAAGAATCGGTCGTCTGCCTACGGCGGTGCCTCTTCCAGGCTGCACGCTTACAGCGGACAGCCCGAGCACAGTCCGCATTCCACCAGGGAACGCACTTCCGTGGACCCCGAGAGGAAGAGCGAGGAATAGAGCGGAGGGCAGCGTTGAAGACAGTGTCATGAAAAAGGAGGAGAGCGCGAGAGAGAGGCAGAAGGGAGAGGTCAGGGAGAGCAGCACTGAGGGTAAATAGGGTCCAGTCTGCCTTAGCAAACTGCCACCTAGGGAAACAGAGGGAAGGGCGAAAAGAGAAAAAGGAAACAAGGATGGGGAAATGATCACTTCCATGGAGGTCATCAAGAACCTGCCACGTGAAATTTAAGTAAAGAGAAGAAGAGCAGAGAGAAAGATCAAGACAAGAAAGGGTGCGAGTCCGAGAGTCCAAATGAGTGGGCTCACCAGAATTCAGAAGAGACAGGGAAGAAGAGAGGAGAAACGGCTCAAGGAGGCGACCCCGGGTATTCGTCAGAACGTCACCCCAAAGAGAATGACGACAATTGAAGTCACCCAGCAGGAGCACAGGCTCCGGCAAGGAGTCCAGGAGGTGTTTCAAATCAGGAAGAGAGAGCGGGACACTCGGGGGGAGATAAATGGAACAAACTGTGTACCATTTCCCCACAAAGATACGAGCAGCAGAACAATGGAGAGGCGAAGGAAAAAGTAAAGGAACAAAGGGAACATCAGCCCGAACCAAGAGAGCAGAAGAATTAGAAGCCCCAGCAATGGCTGGGGGGGGGGGGGGGGAGAGAAAGGAATAGCCACGAAAACGACCAGGACGAGCACCAAGCATTGGCTCCTGGAGACAGACACAAAGGGGCGAAAACCGCGAAATCAGAAGTTGGAGTTCGAGGAAATTGGCGTAATAACCTCGAACGTTCCATTGAAGAATGGACAACGACGAGAAGAGAAAGGACAAAAACAGAGAACAAGGAAGAAACAAAGGCGAAAGAGCAACAGAGCACGTTAAAGAATATCAGGGTCGGGATCAGGGTCAGCAAAGTCAGGGTTAGGGGGCATGGGTAAACTGAGCAAAGACGGAGGGAAGGAAACGGGAGAACAGATCAGAGGTGGGCGGGCAGGGTCCGGAGGAGGAGGAGGAGGAGGAAGAGGAGGAGACAACGGAGAGGAGCCGTCAAGGACAGCAGCAGGAGGAGGGGGAGTAGAAAGAGGGGAGCGCACCCCAGCAAGAGCAGCAACCGAAAGGGAAGCAGGGGCCAAAGAAACCTCCATAGCAGGAACAGGGGGCGCAAGCACTGAAACGGGAGGGGAAGGAGCAACAGAGCCAGAAGGAGGAGCTGAGGAAGAAAGCGAAGCCTTCTTACCCGCCGGGGAAGAGGAGCCAGGCTTACGCTTCTGACTTAAAGAGACCGGTGTCCCAGTAACTACGTACCGGGCAACGGATTCCAGTGTCTCAACAGGAGAAGCCGAACGAGAACACACACGACGGCCGTTAGGAGAGCGATGGACATCCGCCCGCACCGACAGGCGGTGGGGAGAGCCGATAGGTGGAGGAAGAGGATGGGAAGGAGGATCGGAGGGGGACGAGGAAGAAGACACGACAGACCGGGTAGAAGGAAGGGGAACCCCAGACAGAGGACCAGGAGGAGGATCCTTCAGGAGAGAACCCAAAGGAAAAGAGGAGGGGGCAGGGGGCGCATCAGGGTCCAAGGCCCGGAAACGGTTGTGAGTCTGAGGAAGGCGGGAAGGACGAGGAGAGGAAGAGCGCAACACGCGAGCATAAGAGATATTAGCATAAGGCGGGAGCCGGCGAACCTGGCGCCTCGCCTCAGGAAAAGATAAACGCTCCCGGTGCTTCAAGTTGAGGACGGCTGCCTCAAGCTTGTAATGGACACACGCACGGGAGAAGGTAGGATGGGCCTCACCGCAGTTGAGGCAACGAGCCTGGGGAGAAGTGCACTCCGACTTAGAGTGACCTTCGCCACCACACAAAGGACAGAGAGAGATAGTCCCGGAGCAGCGGAGGGCACCATGCCCAAACCTCCAGCACTTGTTGCAGAGCCGAGGAGAAGGAATGTACTCCTGGACAGAGCACCTGGCACCAGCAAGAATGACAGAGGGTGGAAGGGTCCTACCATCAAAGGTAATCTTCACAACCCGGAGGGGTTGACGGCGACTACCACGAGGGGGACGAGTAAACGTGTCCACCTGGAGAATAGAATGGCCCTGGGCAGCGAGGATATGTCGAATATCGTCGTGGCAGTCGCGCAGGTCCCGAACACCGGTTGCAACATGGGGCGGGAGCAAAATAGTGCCAACACTGGCATTCAACTGAGCGTTCTTCGAGACCCGAACGGGGGTCTCGCCAAGGCAGGATAAAGCAGCCAAGCGGGAAGCAGCATCCTGAGAAGGAGCAGCAACGACACGTGTACCGAGACGAGTGGGGTTGAAAGTAATGGAGGCATCCACGGAATCAACGAGATATCGATGAAGGGAGAAATCGTCAGGAGGCGCAGAATCAAGAGGGAGGAGATCAAAATATTTGGCCCACGAAGCGGGACCAAACAAGGCTTGATAGGTAGCAGAACTGGAAGGAATCGAGCGAGGGCGGCCGTGACGAGGACGGCGGTGAGAACCCCCAGAGAGAGAGGGGTTAAAAGGCGCAGTAGTTACAACTAGAGAAGGAGCCGCGCCAGGGGACGAGGTAGTCACCACTGGGGGCTTGGGGCTCGACCCAACCACAGAGGAGGGAGGGGAGCCAGGGGAAGGAGTCAGAGAGGCCAAAGGAGGAGCAAGGTCGGGGCCCAATGCAGCGGAGGCTACAGAGCCCGGTCTTCCAATACGGACCGACTCGGGGTCTTGGTCGCCCACCCCACGAGCCTGAGAAGGTAAGCCAGAAGCAGCCGAAACAGGGGTTATCATCTTGACGAAAAGAAGAATTCACTCACGAATGTGCCCCCACACCCACCATGGAGCCACAATTAGAGGCAGGACACCCAACAAGAAGCTATCGCCGATCTTGTCGGGGCCTCCTAGGGGTGCGTCGTGAGTATACGCCCCACAAACGCCACCTTAAGAAACCGACAGTCCGTCGAGATCGGGTTCAGTGACGAAGTGGGTGATTGACAATAAAAGGCTCCCCTCGCTCTCGATGTCGGGTACTGCAGTTCTACGGGTGCATGAGTATGCCTCCTCAAGCACCCGGGCGTCAAAATAGAAGAAGTCCATGGAAGAACCAGAACGAGCAAAAGGTCGGCAGGAAACGGCAAGCAGATAGGAGAAGAGGGGGGAGAAAAACGAAACAGAAGGAAAAGGAAAAGGTGACCAGCAGAATTGGAGAGGACGGCAGCAGGAGCACAAGGCTAGAAAAGGACAGAGGACTGTCCTAAGGAGCATCACACTCCGGCAGCCGCCCACGAAGCCCCCACACGGCGACAACGAGCTGAGCGGGGAGGGGGTGTCAAGCACAAGACGAAGCTGGAAAAAGTCCAAAGGTATGCCACTAGGCTAGTCCCAGAACTAAGAGGCATGAGTTACTAGGAAAGGCTGCGGGAAATGCACCTTACGACACTGGAAGACAGAAGAGTAAGGGGAGACATGATCACAACCTACAAAATCCTCAGAGGAATCGACCGGGTAAACAAGGATAAACTATTCAACACTGGTGGGATGCGAACAAGGGGACACAGGTGGAAACTGAGTACCCACATGAGCCACAGAGACGTTAGAAGGAACTTTTTCAGTGTCAGAGTAGTTAACGGATGGAATGCACTAGGCAGTGATGTGGTGGAGGCTGACTCCATACACAGTTTTATATGTAGATATGATAGAGCCCAGTAGGCTCAGGAATCTGTACACCAGTTGATTGACAGTTGAGAGGCGGGACCAAAGAGCCAAAGCTCAACCCCCGCAAGCACAAATAGGTGAGTACAAATAGGTGAGTACATACACACACATACACACACATTCTTGTTTACCCTTGTTTCCATGGTAGAGCTTGGAATTATCTCCCCCAAAAAGGAACTAGGAAACAAAAGGCTGGCATACCGAAAGGGAAGTTATGAGATGAGAAGCTTCCTAAGGGAAATACCTTGGGACACAGACCTCAGAGCTAAGTCTGAACAAGATATGATGAACCATGTCACCCAAAAGTGTCAGGATGCAGTAAGCAGATACATCCCGGGCCAAAAGGAAAAATCCGAGAAGCAAAAGAAGAATCCATGGTTTAATAGGGCATGTATGGAAGCAAAGAAACTAAACAAAAGGGCGTGGAGGAATTTCCGGAATATCAGAACACTGAAACCAGAGAGAGATACCAGAGAACCAGGAATGAGTATGTCAGGGTGAGAAGAGAAGCAGAGAAAACTTATGAAAATGATATAGCAAACAAAGTCAAGACCGAACCAAAGCCACTCCACAGTCACATCAGAAGGAAAACAACAGTGAAAGAACAGGTAGTGAAACTTAGAACCGGCGTGGACAGGTATACAGAGAATGACAAAGAGGTGTGTGAAGAACACAACAAGAGGTTCCAGGAGGTCTTCACAACAGAACAAGGTGAGGTCACTGCGCTAGGAGAAAGGGAAGTAAACCAGGCGGCCTTGGAAGGGTTCAAAATTACGAGAGAGGAGGGCAAGAGACACCTGCTGGATCTGGATGTTTGAAAGCCTGTTGGTCCAGACGGGATCTCGCAATGGGTACTGAAAGAGTGTGCAGAGGCACTTTGCCACTCTCCATAGTGTATAGTAGGTCACTGAAGACGGGAGACCTACCAGAAATATGGAAGTTGGCGAATGTGGTCCCAATATACAAAAAGGGCGACAGGCAAGAGGCACTGAACTACAGGCCAGTGTCCTTGACTTGGATACCATGCAAGGTGATGGAGAAGATCGTGAGAAAAAAACTGGTATCACATCTGGAGAGAAGGAACTTCGTGACAAATCGCCAACAAGGATTCAGGGAGGGTAAATCTTGACTGACTGGCTTAATAGAATTTTACAACCAGGTGACAAAGATTAAGCAAGAAAGAGAAGGATGGGCGGACTGCATTTTCTTGGTTTGTCGGAAAGCCTTTGACACATTACCGCATAAGAGGCTGGTACATAAGCTGGAGAGACAGGCAGGTGTAGCTGGTAAGGTGCTTCAGTGGATAACGGAGTACCTAAGCAATAGCAAGCAGAGAGTTACTGTGAGGGGTGAGACCTCCAATAGGCGTGAAGTCACCAGTGGAGTCCCACATGGCTCTGTACTGGGTCCAATCTTGTTTCTGATATATGTAAAAGATCTCCCGGAGGGTATAGATTCATTTCCCTCAATGTTTGCGGACGATGCCAAAATTATGAGAAGGATTAAGACAGAAAAGGACTGTTTGAGGCTTCAAGAAGACCTAGACAAGATGAAGGAATGGTCGAACAAATGGTTGTTAGAGTTTAACCCAACCAAATGTAATGTAATGAAGCAACCTGTCCTCTTAAAAAGAACGTCACTTTTGGCCGTTTGCCTGTATGGCCGAATATGGACGTAATTTGAAAATGGAAAAAAAATTAATATAAATTTGGGATTTTTTTTTTCAACAACAGTAAGTTAAGTAAGTAAGTAATTATCAAAAGAAGGCACCAAACCGGGAAGGCTATGTAGCACCATCAAATACGCAAAATAATCAGAGGGCGCTAAATATCACCAAGGATGCCAATACGAGAACAAAAACGCATAAGGCGAACGATATCAAAAGTATCCGAGTCACCAAGAATTCTATCGAGGGACAGGTGACCGCGAGGGGCGGTCGGAAAGCAAGACACACGCTCGTCCTGGAAGTCAGGACATTCAAGAAGGACATGCACGACCGTAAGAGGGACAATGCAACTAGGACAATAAGGAGCAGGGCGGCGCTCCATCAAGTGACCATGGGTTAAGCGAGTATGGCCAATACGCAACCTCGCTAGAGCTGTTTCCCACCGCCGGTTACGGTGGAAGGAGGACGGCCACGAGGAAACACAACATTTAAGAGTACGTAGCTTGTTACCAGTAACAGACAACCAAGAAGCCTGCCAACGGGTAAGGACTGAGGAATGGATAACCGGGTAAAAGTCGGAATACGGAATGCCTTTACGAGAGATGGGACAAGAGCGGACAGCTTCCTTAGCGGCAGCATCCGCACGCTCATTTAAAGACACGCCAATATGGCTGGGAACCCAACAAAACTCAACCGACTTAAATTTACTGTGAACGAGAAACAGCCAATGCTGGATCTCGACAACTACCGGATGAACTGGATTAAAGCACCCGAGAGCCATGAGGGCACTACGAGAGTCAACAACAACCACAAAGGAAGACTGACAACGAGAAAGCAGGAGACGAAGAGCATAGAGAATAGCATAAAGTTCCGCTGTAAAGATGCTAGTCTCCGGAGGCAAGCGACACATATAAGTGCGATCAGGAAAAACAACAGAGTAGCCAACACCGTCCGCTGACTTAGACCCATCGGTGAAGACAGAAACGGAGCGGGAGTGAGAAGAAAAGTGCTCGAGGAAAAGGCGTTTTAGAACTGTAGGAGGGGTAAAAGCTTTAGTGATACGAGTCAAGGATGTACAAAACCGCGGAAGAGGGACCCTCCACGGGGGCAAAGAAGGAACAACACGAGGAGAAACATCAGAAATACGAACGGAAAGAGAATCCTGTAGGCGAGATAACCGGACAGAAAGAGGGAGGTGGTGAAGAGGAACAGGAACCGCAGGAGGGATAAAAGTTAAAGCACGACAGAGACGAGAGGAAGGATGTTGCAAGGACCGCGCAAGATAGCGAAGACAGTAGCGATCACGGCGGTCCTGGAGAGACAGGAAGCCAGTGTCAACATACAAGCTAAGGACGGGAGTCGAACGAAAGGCACCAGAACTGAGGCGCAACCCAGTATGGTGCAAAGCATCAAGACGGCGAAGAGTAGAAGGAGAAGCAGACGAGTAAGCAGGGCAACCATAATCGAGCTTAGACAGGACGAGAGAGGAATGTAAAGCAAGGAGAGTGCGCCTATCTGCCCCCCAAGAAGTATGGGACAAGACCCGAAGGAGGGTAAGGGACTTAGAGCACTCAACACGGAGGTAAGAGATATGGGGAGACCAAGACAAACGAGTGTCAAGGAATAACCCCAAAAGCTTCACGGAATCTTTGTATTCAAGGGGATGACCATAAAGTGACAAAGAGGGACGAAGAACAACCCGTTTCCGCGTAAAAGTCATGGCACAAGTCTTAGAAGTAGAGAACTTGAAGCCATGACCTGTGGCCCAAGACGACACGGCATCAATCGCAAGTTGAAGCCGGCGTTGAAGGAGAGGCGAATCATCACCCTGACAACAAAGGGTAAGATCATCGACATAGAGAGCGGCGAAGACACCAGAAGGAAGAGAGGAAAGAAGACCATTGAGGGCAACCAGAAAAAGAGTAGTGCTCAGAACACTACCCTGGGGCACACCTTCGTATTGCTGAAAAGAGGGAGAGAGAGCGGTACCAAGGCGCACCCGAAAGGAACGACGAGAGAGGAAGCTGCGGAGAAAGAGAGGGAGATGACCACGAAGGCCAAAAGAATGAAGTTGAGATAGGATATGATAACGCCAAGTGGTGTCGTAAGCCTTTTCTAGGTCAAAAAGGACGGCAACAACGGAGGTCTTCGCAGCAAAAGCAGTACGTACATAGACCTCCAAGTTCACCAGGACATCTGTCGTGCTGCGGCACTTGCGGAAACCAAATTGAGAAGGGGAGAGGAGGTGATGGTGTTCCAGGAACCACATCAGACGAACGTTAACCATACGTTCAAAGAGTTTGCAGACACAACTTGTGAGAGCAATAGGGCGAAAGTCCTTAGGGGAAGTACCCAGAGACCCCGGTTTGCGAACAGGGAGGACAACGGCATCGAGCCAGTCCTCAGGGACTGACGACGACTCCCAGATCCGATTATACAGACTCAGTAAATACTGAGACGTGCTCGGAGGGAGATGGCGAAGCATCTCATAATGAATACCATCGGAGCCCGCCGCCGTAGAACCGCAGAGGACCAGGGCAGAACGAAGTTCAGAGAGAGAGAAGGGATCATTATAGGGAAGCTGAAGATGAGTGCAGAAATCTAAAGGACGAGACTCAAGGACAGGTTTACGAAGAAGGAAAGATTGGGGAAGATGAAGACCAGAGCTAACAGAAGAAAAGTGGGAACCCAGTTCGGAAGCGACCTGCAACGGGTCCGCCACAAGAGTATCATGGAGGTGAAGGACCGGTGAAACATCGGGAACGAACTTACCCGCTATCTTGCGGATACGCTTCCAGATCTGGGCCAGAGGGGTTTCGGACGTAATTGTCGAGACATAAGATGCCCAACATTCACGTTTAGCCGTACGGATGGCCCTACGGGCCACCGCACTCGCTTTCCGAAAGAAAAGAAAAGAATCGGTCGTCTGCCTACGGCGGTGCTTCTTCCAGGCTGCACGCTTACAGCGGACAGCCCGAGCACAGTCCGCATTCCACCAGGGAACGCACTTCCGTGGACCCCGAGAGGAAGAGCGAGGAATAGAGCGGAGGGCAGCGTCGAAGACAGTGTCATGAAAAAGGAGGAGAGCGCGAGAGAGGGGCAGAGGGGAGAGGTCAGAGAGAGTAGCACTGAGGGAAAATAGGGTCCAGTCCGCCTTAGCAAACTGCCACCTAGGGAAAGAGAGGGAAGGGCGAAAAGAGAAAAAGGAAACAAGGATGGGGAAATGATCACTTCCATGGAGGTCATCAAGAACCTGCCATGTGAAATCTAAGTAAAGAGAAGAAGAGCAGAGAGAAAGATCAAGACAAGAAAGGGTGCGAGTTCGAGAGTCCAAATGAGTGGGCTCACCAGAATTCAGAAGAGACAGGGAAGAAGAGAGGAGAAACGGCTCAAGGAGGCGACCCCGGGTATTCGTCAGAACGTCACCCCAAAGAGAATGACGACAATTGAAGTCACCCAGCAGGAGCACAGGCTCCGGCAAGGAGTCTAGGAGGTGTTTCAAATCAGGAAGAGAGAGCGGGACACTCGGGGGGAGATAAATGGAACAAACTGTGTACCATTTCCCCACAAAGATACGAGCAGCAGAACAATGGAGAGGCGAAGGAAAAAGTAAAGGAACAAAGGGAACATCAGCCCGAATCAAGAGAGCAGAAGAATTAGAAGCCCCAGCAATGGCTGGGGGGGGGGGGAGAGAAAGGAATAGCCACGAAAACGACCAGGACGAGCACCAAGCATCGGCTCCTGGAGACAGACACAAAGGGGCGAAAACCGCGAAACCAGAAGTTGGAGTTCGAGGAAATTGGCGTAATAACCTCGAACGTTCCATTGAAGAATGGACAACGACGAGAAGAGAAAGGACAAAAACAGAGAACAAGGAAGAAACAAAGGCGAAAGACCAACAGAGCACGTTAAAGAATATCAGGGTCGGGATCAGGGTCAGCAAAGTCAGGGTTAGGGGGCATGGGTAAACTGAGCAAAGACGGAGGGAAGGAAACGGGAGAACAGATCAGAGGTGGGCGGGCAGGGTCCGGAGGAGGAGGAGGAGGAGACAACGGAGAGGAGCAGTCAAGGACAGCAGCAGGAAGAGGGGGAGTAGAAAGAGAGGAGCGCACCCCAGCAAGAGCAGCAACCGAAAGGGAAGCAGAGGCCAAAGAAACCTCCATAGCAGGAACAGGGGGCGCAAGCACTGAAACGGGAGGGGAAGGAGCAACAGAGCCAGAAGGAGGAGCTGAGGAAGAAAGCGAAGCCTTCTTACCCGCCGGGGAAGAGGAAGGAGAGGAGCCAGGCTTACGCTTCTGACTTAAAGAGACCGGTGTCCCAGCAACTACGTACCGGGCAACGGATTCCAGTGTCTCAACAGGAGAAGCCGAACGAGAGCACACACGACGGCCGTTAGGAGAGCGATGGACATCCGCCCGCACCGACAGGCGGCGGGGAGAGCCGATAGATGGAGGAAGAGGATGGGAAGGAGGATCGGAGGGGGACGAGGAAGGAGACACAGAAGACACGACAGACCGGGTAGAAGGAAGGGGAACCCCAGACAGAGGACCAGGAGGAGGATCCTTCGGGAGAGAACCCAAAGGGACAGAGGAGGGGGCAGTGGGCGCATCAGGGTCCAAGGCCTGGAAACGGTTGTGAGTCTGAGGAAGGCGGGAAGGACGAGGAGAGGAAGAGCGCAACACGCGAGCATAAGAGATATTAGCATAAGGCGGGAGCCGGCGAACCTGGCGCCTCGCCTCAGGAAAAGATAAACGCTCCCGGTGCTTCAAGTTGAGGACGGCTGCCTCAAGCTTGTAATGGACACACGCACGGGAGAAGGTAGGATGGGCCTCACCGCAGTTGAGGCAACGAGCCTGGGGAGAAGCGCACTCCGACTTAGAGTGACCTTCGCCACCACACAAAGGACAGAGAGAGACAGTCCCGGAGCAGCGGAGGGCACCATGCCCAAACCTCCAGCACTTGTTGCAGAGCCGAGGAGAAGGAATGTACTCCTGGACAGAGCACCTGGCACCAGCAAGAATGACAGAGGGTGGAAGGGTCCTACCATCAAAGGTAATCTTCACAACCCGGAGGGGTTGACGGCGACTACCACGAGGGGGACGAGTAAACGTGTCCACCTGGAGAATAGAATGGCCCTGGGCAGCGAGGATATGTCGAATATCGTCGTGGCAGTCGCGTAGGTCCCGAACACCGGTCGCAACATGGGGCGGGAGCAAAATAGTGCCAACACTGGCATTCAACTGAACGTTCTTCGAGACCCGAACGGGGGTCTCGCCAAGGCAGGATAAGGCAGCCAAGCGGGAAGCAGCATCCTGAGAAGGAGCAGCAACGACACGTGTACCGAGACGAGTGGGGTTGAAAGTAATGGAGGCATCCACGGAATCAATGAGATGTCGATGGAGGGAGAAATCGTCAGGAGGCGCAGAATCAAGAGGGAGGAGATCAAAATATTTGGCCCACGAAGCGGGACCAAACAAGGCTTGATAGGTAGCAGAACTGGAAGGAATCGAGCGAGGGCGGCCGTGACGAAGACGGCGGTGAGAACCCCCAGAGAGAGAGGGGTTAAAAGGCGCAGTAGTTACAACTAGAGAAGGAGCCACGCCAGGGGACGAGGTAGTCACCACTGGGGGCTTGGGGCTCGACCCAACCACAGAGGAGGGAGGGGAGCCAGAGGAAGGAGTCAGAGAGGCCAAAGGAGGAGCAAGGTCGGGGCCCAATGCAGCGGAGGCTACAGAGCCCGGTCTTCCAATACGGACCGACTCGGGGGCTTGGTCGCCCACCCCACGAGCCTGAGAAGGTAAACCAGAAGAAGCCGAAGCAGGGGTAATCATCTTGACGAAAGAAAGAATTCACTCACGAATGTGCCCCCACACCCACCATGGAGCCACAATTAGAGGCAGGACACCCAACAAGAAGCTATCGCCGATCTTGTCGGGGCCTCCTAGGGGTGCGTCGCGAGTATACGCCCCACAAACGCCACCTTAAGAAACCGGCAGTCCGTCGAGATCGGGTTCAGTGACGAAGTGGGGATTGACAATAAAAGGTTCCCCTCGCTCTCGATGTCGGGTACTGCAGTTCTACGGGTGCATGAGTATGCCTCCTTAAGCACCCGGGCGTCAAAATAGAAGTAGTCCAAGGGAAGAACCAGAACGAGCAAAAGGTCGGTAGGAAACGGCAAGCAGATAGGAGAAGAGGGGGGAGAAAAACGAAACAGAAGGAAAAGGAAAAGATGCCCAGCAGAATTGGAGAGGACGGCAGCAGGAGCACAAGGCTAGAAAAGGACAGAGGACCGTCCCAAGGAGCATCACACTCCGGCAGCCGCCCACTAAGCCCCCCACACGGCGACAACGAGCTGAGCGGGGAGGGGGAACAGTAAGTTAAGGGTCCTCTGATAGGTTAGGTGGACAGGAAATTCTCACAAAGTTTCAAAATGGTATGAAAAACGTTAATGGAAAGTTTCCCTTTCTAAGCTTGCTGAGTAAGCCGGACGACTCAAACAGAAAGCGGGACAGTACGTCACTTTTGTGAGTCGATTTCATTTCAAATTACGTCTAAATTTGGCCATAACGCGCATACGAGCGAAAAGTGACGTTATTTTTATGAGGACGGGTTGAATGAAGATAGGTGTAGGGAGCAGGAGGCCAGATAAAAGGCATCTTCTGGGAGAGGAAATTCTTCAGGAGTCAGAGAAAAAAAAAAGACTTGGGGGTTGATATCACGCCAGACCTGTCTCCTGCAGCCCATATCAAGAGGATAACATCAGCGGCATATGCCAGGCTGGCCACCATACGAACGGCATTCAGAAACTTGTGTAAAGAATCATTCAGAACATTGTATACCACATATGTCAGGCCAATCCTGGAGTATGCAGCCCCAGCATGGAGTCCATACCTAGTCTAGGATAAGACTAAACTGGAAAAGGTTCAAAGGTTTGCCACCAGACTAGTACCCGAGCTGAGAGGTATGAGCTACGAGGAGAGACTACGGGAAATAAACCTCACTTCGCTGGAAGACAGAAGAGTTAGGGGCAGACATGATCACCACATTCAAGATTCTGAAGGGAATTGGTTGGGTAGATAAAGACAGTCAATTTAACACAAGGGGCACACGCACAAGGGGACACAGGTGGAAACTGAGTGCCCAAATGAGCCACAGAGATATTAGAAAGAACTTTTTCAGTGTCAGAGTAGTTAGTAAATGGAATGTATTAGGAAGTGATGTGGTGGAGGCTGACTCCATACACAGTTTCAAGTGTAGATTTGATAGAGCCCAATAGGCTCAGGAATCTGTGCACCTGTTGATTGATAGTTGAGAGGCGGGACCAAAGAGCCAGAGCTCAACCCCCGCAAACACAACTAGGTGAGTACACACACACACACAGTAATATTTATTTGGTGTTGGATGTAATGGAGTGGACACGCTTTACATGTTGACCAATCCACACACTAGAAAATGAAGTGACGACGATGTTTCGGTCTATCCTGGACCATTCTCAAGTCGATTGTGCTTTACATTTCAAAAATGATATATATTTTGGGACAGCAGATAGCTGATTTTCTACATTACGTTACATTATGTGTTACAAGGTGTAAAAATCTGTCACACAGTAATAATTATTTTATGTTGAATGAAGTGGAGATGGAGATTGACTAGACACGCATAAATATCATTTAAAAAATGATATTTATTTTGGACAGCAGAAAGATGATTTTACTCAATGCGTTTTTTATGCTTTTTTTGGTTTTAAAAGAATATTGGCTGGCTGAAAACCTACACTATTACACAGAGCGTATGCCTGATAGATGTATCAGCCTTGAGAGCACAGAATATTCTAAATCCAATGGCTCATGCACGTTTAGTCATCGGCTAGGCAGATGGCGCTGAAGTCGAGTGGAGTCGCCGATTCACCAATCAGAAGCGTGCTGCTGGAAGTGGTAGTTTGGTGATCGATGAAGATGGAGTGGCGACAGCGAGTAGGGGGAGGTGGAGAGCGAGTGTAGGGTACGTATACCCCCTGTAGAAACGTATTCTACTAAATGTGTACTACTCTTGATAGTTGTATCTAGATGTTGTAGATGTACTGAAGTAACATGATGAAGGAAAGAGCAGGCCAAATCTCTCTTGAAGGAGATTATCATCACAGTTCTACCCCGATGCCTGCTCTTACCGGTTAAGTTACTTCAGTAGATGGTAGAGAGGTAGGAGTAGCTGTCTCTACCTCGTAGACTCTGGAGAGGGCGTCAGCTATGATGTTGTCCGAACCCTTGATGAAGAAGAGCTCCAGATTAAAATTCTGCAAGTACAGAGCCCAGCGTAGAAGACGTTGATTGCTGAATTGGGCCTGTTGCAGGAACCGTAGGGGATTGTGGTCTGAGTAGATGGTAATAGACCGATTCCCCTGTAGGTAAGGTTCGAAATGTTGCAGATTCAGGATGATGGAGAGGAGTTCCTTTTCTATAGTGCTATAATTCTTTTGGTGGGGCTTCAACTTGTAGCTGTAGTAGCTGACAGGAAGAACCTCTTCGCCACGTTGTTGCATTAGGACGCCCCCGATGCCGGTACCACTTGCGTCGACATTGATGATGAAGAGCTTCGTAATATCTGGAGAGGCGAGAATGGGATCAGAACATAGCAGAGATTTAAGTTGTTCAAAGGCAACGGTCTGTTGAATGGTCCAATGATAACGTTGCTTGGGGCTGGTCAGATTAATCAATTGTGTCGCTACCGTACTAAAAATTTTCACAAACCTACGATAGTAAGATGCAAGGTCAAGGAAGCGCAGGAGCTGCTTCCTGGCTGTAGGTTGTGGGTAATGCTGAATTACTTGAGTGTGAATGGTTAAAGGAGCAATGCTGCCACTCCCAATCACATGACCAAGATAACGCACTTTACCTTTAGCAAAGGTGGATTTGCCCAAGTGGATGGTAAGGCCGGCTGTGAGGAGCTTGGAGAACAATCGTTGCAGCTGGAGCAGATGTTCGCTCCAGGTGTTAGTTGCCACAACGATGTCATCCAAGTAGGCGTAGGTGTGATCTAGGACGTAGATGACGCGGTTGACAGCTCGCTGGAAGGTGGCCGGGGCGTTACACAGTCCAAAAGGAAGGCGTTCATATCTGTATAGGCCAAAAGGAGTGGTGAAGGCAGATATTTCCTTAGCTCGCTCTGTCAGGCTGATTTGGTAATAGCCCTTTAACAAATCAATTTGGGTCAAATAATTAGCATCACCTACTGCTTCAAGGATATCATCTATGCGAGGTAAAGGGTAAGCATCCCTGACGGTCACAAGGTTCAGTTTCCTATAGTCAGTACAAAGGCGTACTTTACCGTGCGGTTTCGGCACCAAGATGCAGGGTGAGGCCCAAGGGGACTCACAAGGGGTGGCCAGCCCATGATCCAGGAGGTACTGTACTTCAGCACGCATAACTTCCTCTTTGTACGGGCTGATACGGTAGAAGGGTTGACGAATCGGCCGAGTGTCAAGAAGCAGCTGAATGTCATGCTGAACCACATTACACACCTGGGGATCATCGCTGAACAACTTCTGATGTTCTTGAAGAACTTTGATGAGAGGAGCACTATTACAGTCCTGTAAATATTTAGGAAGATCAGTAAGGATTTCTGAGTTGGAAGGCACCGACTCAGAGTTAGTGCTTTCAGGAGTGCAGGGAAGGTCTCACCGTGGAGGTATGGATCTTTAAAAGTGGAGAGAAATATTAGCACAGTGGGGGGAATACCTTTATACTCCTTCAAAAGATTGACGTGGCACAACTGGGTCCTCCGCCGCCTATCTGGAGTCTCAAGAACGTAGTTGTGGCTGTTTCTACACTCCTTGATGCTGTAAAGTCCTGAAAACTTATTTTGCAATGGAGAACCAGGGATCGGAAAATATGCCAACACGAAGTCTCCTGTTTTAAATTTCCTGATTTTGCTGCGTTGGTCAAAATGAGTCTTCATCCTATCTTGAGCTTTCAATAAATAATCAATAGCGAATTTACGTACTCTCTCTAGAATGTGTTTTAAGTTTTGAAGAAACTGAGCCACATACCTGGGTTTTGTCCATGATGATCAAGTTGGAAGGTTGCAGATCTTCGGCCAAGTCGTTGCCCAGGAAAAGTTGTAGCCCTTTCATGGGAAAAAGCTTTTCCCAGATGGCGACTTGGACTTCACCTTGCACGAAAAAACAATCCAGGTGGACTCTGGCGAGTGGATACGGAGTGGTAGCAGTGAGGTCAGTGATAAGGACCGTCTCCCCGGTGTAGGTGATGTTAGGCACAGGCGATTTCAAAATGATAGACTGAAGAGCAGCTGTGTCCCTCAAGATCTTCACTTTAGAACTTCCCTTCGACTCTGTTCTGTTGGCAGAGACAGTTCCAGGGTATAGGTGTTTGCTGAAGAGAGAAAGATCATTAACAGGATCATCATTCATCACAGGCTTACTGGACTTAGGAGAAGTCGGTTTGGGTTTAGGAGTTTCACTATAGACTTTGTACTGGGCTTTTCCACATTTATCTATAGTATGTCCATAGAGCTTGCAATACTTACAATATAATTGGGAGGTTGCTTGATGGGTACTCACTTTGTCATAATCAGGCCAAGATTTCTTACTGGAAGATGTGTCAGTTGTCAAGCTGTGTATAAGGCTGTAGGTGTCAGCCGACTTCGCACATCTGATGTAGTCGGTTTCCTCCCAATCCACTAAGTGAAGACGGATGGAAGCAGGAATACGTAGAAAGAATTCTTCGACTAGAATAAGGTTGACAAAGTCTGAAAATGTAGAAACATGGGCTGCTTCCAGCCATTTCATCAAATATATTTTCTTATCATTGGCAAATTCTAAATAGGTGGTAGCACTTGCCTTTAGATAATCACGGAATTTTCGTCTGTAGCTTTCGGTGGAGAGAAAGTTGGCGTCTAAAACTGCTTGCTTTAGGGTCTTGTAGTCACTTTCAGACGCTAAGGTACCGAGAGTAATCGCAGCTCTACCTGTGAGATGCACTCTGAGAAGTGTAGGCCAATGATCTTCAGGCCAGCTAAGTCTTTTAGCTAGGGCCTCAAAAGTAGTAAAAAACACATCTATCTCTGTCTCAACGAATGGTGGCATTAACTTACTTGCCAGGGAGACATTGAAGCTTACTGGAAGACTGGCTGTAGCTTGTTGGCGCTGAGTGTGGTGTGTAGTTTCTAAGTCAAGTTCTTGTCGACGGTATTCTAGAACACTATCAGCTTGCTTCTTATCGTGCTCACGTTGCATCTCCAGGTGACGTTTTCTTGCTTCAAGCTGTTCCCTCTCACGCTCACGTTGTAGGGCAGCATCGCGTTCCTGTTCTTCCTTCTTTAGGGCAGGCTCTTCCTTCTTTATCTGGAGAGCTTCTTTCTGTTGTTGAAGAGGTTTTTGTTGTTCACGCTCTATTTTCGCTAGTTCGAGCTTTAACTTCATGGCTGCCAGAGCATGCCGATCTGCAATAGAATAGTTTTCGTTAGAATCAGAGTCTATAATTCCTTCATCTAAGAGGTGGTCGAGGATAATGTTGTGCAAGTCACTTTTGTTGGCTCCATGGGGAACATCTAGTTGGTACTCATGTGCTAGAGCTCGTAATTCTGTCCTCTTGGCACGAATTAAGTTCCCTACTTCACTTGCTGGATCACTACGAAATGCTGAGAGACGAAACATTTTGAGATAGCAAATAAATGTACAGCGAATATACATGTGATATTATAAGTGTCAGTAACAGGATGACGTGGCAACTGGTGACTATCCTGTGGAAATTCAATCGTTAATATAAAAACAATTAACGTTAATATTAGATGTTAAATAATTATTCAATCAAAATCTCAATAAATCTTGTACCCGGCACTCAATATACGAGAATAAGGGCAAGAAAATCCTACTAAATAAATAAAACTGATAGTTTCAAAAACAAATGAAACTTAATTGTTTCAAAAATGAAAGGGTAGTCGAAGAATGTAGGGATACCTTGCCGGGACTCTATAGGACAGAAGCAAGGGGTTTCCTACTTAACTAAATGATACTTACAGAATTACGCTCTTTGTGCTCTGAAAAAGAAAGCCAATTCCCTACCTGAGTAAATATCATAATCTCAGACCGATGTGTAGGGGTGCGAGTGTCAACTGGTGACGAGAAGTGGTATTGAGGTCCCAACTGAACAGCGTAATCCGTGCTAGAGGAACTATGGCCCTCTTTATCCTCCTTCGGTCGGATTGCAGAAGATAGGGTACGTGGCCCGAAGACAAACCAAAGTACCAGGGTATCAAAATGATGATCTGCCATAATTGAAAAATATTCTAGGGACGGAAAAGGTGGAATACACGAGTAATAACACTGAGGGATGAACGACCAATTAGGAGCGTGACTGAGGCCTCCAGTCACCACGTAATCCACAGTTATCCAACACTCACCATATGTTACCCTCGGAATGCACAAAATACACAGCACCATATGAATATTAAGAGTTATGAAAATATTGAAAAGCAACTGTATCAAGGACAAGTACACTTACCACAAATTGATGTTCTAGTATCAGTACCTGAGTGAGGCTCCTAGGACAGGCCCCTATTAAATGTGATGGAAATAAATGTAGGTGTACAGCAGTCCTCCCAATGGCTGGTGTCAATGCCAATCACATTTACAAAAAAAAAAAAAAATAAGAGAAAAAAAGGTTGACTGCGTGGCTGTTGCCTCCTGTGGTCAAGTAAAAGGGAAAACCATGCAAAACAAATCGTATGAACAATGAAACATTAAATGACTTGGAAACAAATATGAACAAAGATAATCCCTTGGCTATGTACAGTGCGAATAAACAAAATTACAAAGTCAAAAAATAATATAAAATAAAACAATGGTTACGTTACTCTACAATGAACAAGACAAAAAATGAATTAATAGGTGCTGAGGATATTGGCTGGCTGAAAACCTTCACTATTACACAGAGTTCACTAGATAGATGTATCAGCCTTGAGAGCACGGAATATTCTAAATCCAATGGCTCATGCACGCTTAGTCATCGGCTATGCAGATGGCGCTGAAGTCGAATGGAGTCGCCGATTCACCAATCAGAAGCGTGTTGGCTGGAAGTGGTAGTTTGGTAATCGACGAAGGTGGAGTGGTGACAGCAAGGAGGGGGAGGTGGAGAACAAGTGTAGGGTACGTAAACCCTCTGTAGAAACGTATTCTACTAACTGTGTACTACTCTTGATTGTAGTATCTAGATGTTGTAGATGTACTGAAGTAACATGATGAAGGAAAGAGCAGGCCAAATCTTTCTTGAAGGAGATTATCGTCACAGTACCTATACCAAACTAAATTCGAGGAAAAGATCCCGGGTAGGATGTTTGTTTCAAAATAATCCATGTACAAATTGCTTAAAACAAGGGAAAGGAGAATACCCATCGCCATGCCAAATGTTTGTTTATAAAATGAATCATTAAAGTAGAAATAATTATCTTTAATGCACAATTTTATGAGTTCAACAATGGTGTTAAAGTTATATTATATTTAGGGAGTAGATCCCGTAAGAATGCCAAAAGGTCATCAACAAGAACTCTGGTGAACAGAACCATCACATCAATACTAACAAATTTAAAATCTTAATTTTATTTCAAACAAGAAAACTTGTTAACCAAGTCCAAGTTGTTTGTTATGTGTGTGTTGGAAATGGAACCTACTACCAATGACAAGACTTGGACAAGCCATTTGGAAAGTCTATATGCTACAGATCAAGCAAAACTAATAATAGTCTTGCAGGATTATTGGGGTTGTGTGTCTTAATAAAACCAAATAGATATGGTAGGGAAAGGGAACGACTTAAAAATTTAAGAATCAACTCCTTATCGTTCTTGAGCAAGGTTTCAAGAGTTTTGTTAAAATATGCAATAACTTCTTAAATTGAATCTCTATTAACAGGAAAGAAAGTGTTTCCGTCCTCCAACAACAGATCAATTTTTTAAACGAAGTCTTCCTTGTCAATGATGACAAGAGCATTGGACTTATCAGACTTAGTGATATGTAGAGAGTTATCTTTTTTGAGGGTTTTGAACGCACGAATCAACCTCTCTGGACAATGACGAACAGTACTTAGTTTTTTTACTTCATAGGTTTCCATCTTCATTCTACTTTGCTCTGATGAAGACGAATTAAGCCGAAAACGCATTTAGAATTGTCTGTTTTTCACGTGTGGTTTTTTCTGCATACTTCGATCAGTGTTTTGTGATCGTTGCTACATATTAAATATATATATGTTGTACCTAGTAGCCAGAACGCAGTTCTTGGCTTATTATGCAAGGCCCGGTTTGTGTAATAAGCCAATTTTTCCAGAATTTCAATATTTTTCTCATTTTTGTCTTATGAAATGATAAAGCTATTCATTTCATTATTTATCAGCTAATTTTATTTTATTTTAGTTAAAACTAACGTAGATATATTACTGAACCTAACCAACCCTACCTAACCTAATCTAAACTAACATAAGTAAATCAATAATTTATGTTCTTTATACAATATAATAATAATATTTAAAATAAACTAATATGAAACAATTTATTGAAAATAAAGAAAATCACTCGGCCTATTAGGCAATTCATGCCTTGCATAGTAGGCTGAGAAGTGCGTTCTGACTACTAGGTACGACATATATATATATATATATATATATATATATATATATATATATATATATATATATATATATATATATATATATATATATATATATATATAATATATATATATATATATATATATATATATATATATATATATATATATATATATATATATATATATATATATATATATATTAGTATATTTTGGTAGCAGTCTTTCCTGTAGACATATATTATTAAATATGACCGAAAAAGTAAGATTAATAATTCTAACACGAATTTTCTCGATCTTTCGTACATTTCTTTTCACTGTTGGTGGTAATTCAAAAATCAATTCTCCAAAATTCATCTTTTTTTATAAAAGAAAAATGCATGGGGGGCACGCACTGCTCTGAGGCGGGCTTTCTCCTTGTCTGATGTTGCGACGCTGAGCATGGCATCAGCCACTCTTTCCACTAGAGGGTGGTCCCACCCGGACTGTTTGTGTTGTTTTGTTGGCTCTATAATGGTTGCTGGGGCTGCAAGAACATCCCACTGATTTGAACATTCAGTGAAAGCAGGATCGTGTATTCCTGCTGAATCTCTCAGGGTTGCAGGTAAAATATCTCTGACGAGGTCGTGCGATGCATGAGAGGAGGAAAGGAAGGCTGGTAGAGCAATTTGGGAGGCTGTGCGGACACCAAGGCCGCCGAGTCTTACAGGAACTTATATATATAATATATATATATATATATATATATATATATATAATATATATTATATATATATATTATATATATATATATATATATATATATATATATATATATATATATATATATATATATATATATATATATATATATATATATATATATATATATATGTCGTACCTAGTAGCCAGAACGCACTTTACAGCCTACTATGCAAGGCCCGATTTGCCTAATAAGCCAAGTTTTCCTGCATTATTATATTTTCTCTAATTTTTATCTTATGAAATGATAAAGCTACCCATTTCATTATGTATGAGGTCAATTTTATTTTATTGGAATTAAAATTAACGTAGATATATGACCGAACCTAACCAACCTTACCTAACATAACCTAACCTATCTTTATAGGTTAGGTTAGGTTAGGTAGCCGAAAATGTTAGGTTAGGTAGGTTAGGTAGTCGAAAAACAATAAATTCATGAAAACTTGGCTTATTAGGCAAATCAGGCCTTGCATAGTAGGCTGAGAAGTGCGTTCTGGCTACTAGGTACGACATATATATAAATATATATATATATATATATACATATATATATACATATATATATATATATATATATATATATATATATATATATATATATATATATATATATATATATATATATATATATATATATATATATTGTGACGATAATCTCCTTCAAGAGATTGAGCCTGCTCTTCCCTCCAAAAATACGTCGATACATCTATATAAAACAAGTATGGAAGAAAAATCCAACAACGACAACACCAGCAAGGTTTGCCAGAGCGCAAAACGTATGCAGCCAGGAACACCTGCTCCACCTCAAACCGCCAAACTACCTGTCTTGTCGCCGGCTCCTCGCTGATTGGCCGCGGGTCTAGCTGCAACTGCACTCCACCCACCATACTACTTGATGTCTGGGGCCGCCACGACCTCAGTCTTCAGAATATTCAGTGCTTTCATACGGTTAACACGTCTTCTTGGTAGACTAAGCTGTGGCTTACGTGTACTAAGAGAGGTGATAGCTTAAAGCCAATATTCCTGCACCTCTCATTTTATTGTATATTGCACAGCTTGTTATTGCTCACTTGTCTTAACGTAACTTTTCATTTTTGTCATTTGATTATTCTTATTATTTTGATTGATTGATTTTATTATACGACTTTGTATGTCCATTTTATTCATGTTTTGTTTATCTAACGTAATTAAAATTCCATTGTTAAAATTTACTTGTGTTTTGTGTGTCTTCTCCTTACCTTACCACAGACGAAGTTCCAGATTTTCTATTTTTTTTTCTTCTATGTGACGAGGCCATACCCCTAGCTTTGAACAGCCGAACACCAACGCGTTACCGTCACAATATATATAAATAAATGTTAAATATATGAAAAGAAATCTAAGAAATATTGAGAAAATTTGTGTTAGAATTATTAATCTTACTTTTTCGCTTTTTCGGTCATATTTAATAATATATATATATATATATATATATATATATATATATATATATATATATATATATATATATATATATATATATATATATATATATATATATATATATATATATATATATATATATATATATATATATATATATATATAATATATATATATAATATATATATATATATATATATATATATATATATATATATATATATATATATATATATATATATATGTCGTACCTAGTAGCCAGAACGCACTTCTATGCCTACTATTCAAGGCCCGATTTGCCTAATAAGCCAAGTTTTCATGAATTAATTGTTTTTCGACTACCTAACCTACCTAACCTAACCTAACCTAACGTTTTCGGCTACCTAACCTAACCTAACCGATAAAGATAGGTTAGGTTAGGTTAGGTAGGGTTGGTTAGGTTTGGTCATATATCTACATTAATTTTATCTCCAATAAAAAAAAATTGACGTCATACGTAATGAAATGGGTAGCTTTATAATTTCATAAGAAAAAAATTAGAGAAAATATACTAATTCATGAAAACTTGGCTTATTAGGCAAATCGGGCCTTGAATAGTAGGCATAGAAGTGCGTTCTGGCTATTAGGTACGACATATATATATATATATATATATATATATATATATATATATATATATGTCGTACCTAGTAGCCAGAACTCACTTCTCAGCCTAGTATGCATGGCCCGATTTGCCTAATAAGCCAAGTTTTCCTGAATTAATATATTATCTCTAAATTTTTTCTTATGAAATGATAAAGCTACCCATTTCATTATGTATGAGGTCAATTTTTTTTCATTGGAGTTAAAATTAACGTAGATATATGACCGAACCTAACCAACCCTACCTAACCTAACCTAACCTATCTCTATAGGTTAGGTTGGGTTATGTAGCCGAAAAAGTTAGGTTAGGTTAGGTTAGGTAGGTTCGGTAGTCGAAAAACAATTAATTCATGAAAACTTGGCTTATTAGGTAAATCGGGCCTTGCATAGTAGGCTGAGAAGTGAGTTCTGGCTACTAGGTACGACATATATATATATATATATATATATATATATATATATATATATATATATATATATATATATATATATATATATATATATATATATATATATGTCGTACCTAGTAGCCAGAACGCACTTCTCAGCCTACTATGCAAGGCCCGATTTGCCTAATAAGCCAAGTTTTCATGAATTAATGTTTTTTCGACTACCTAACCTACCTAACCTAACTTTTTCGGCTACCTAACCTAACCTATAGAGATAGGTTAGATTAGGTTAGGTAGGGTTGGTTAAGTTCGGTCATATATCTACGTTAATTTTAACTCCAATAAAAAAAAATTGACCTCATACATAATGAAATGGGAGCTTTATCATTTCATAGGAAAAAAATTAGAGAAAATATATTAATTCGGGAAAACTTGGCTTATTAGGCAAATCGGGCCTTGCATAGTAGGCCGAGAAGTGCGTTCTGGCTACTAGGTACGACATATATATATATATATATATATATATATATATATATATATATATATATATATATATATATATATATATATATATATATATATAGCATGTACAAAGGAAGCCCCTTTCATCAGTCCACAAGGAGACATGTATTTACAGATAGACGGAGTAGCAATGGGCTCCCCCTTAGGAGTTTTATTTGCTAATTTTTATATGGGAACCATCGAAGATAGGGTCTTCAGTAGCAGACAAAAACCAACTGTATACTTCCGTTATGTAGATGACATATTCGTAATAGTAAAAGACTCAGATGAACTAATTGACCTAAAAAGACACCTAGAGAGAGAGTCAGTACTCCGATTTACACATGAAAATAGTGAAAATAACAGTCTGCCATTCTTGGATGTACTAATAACAAAAACAGGAACCTCTTTAAGCACCAACGTATATACCAAGCCCACCAACATAGGATTATGCCTGAACGGTAGAAGTGAGTGCCCCCAAAGATACAAAGCCAGTGTTCTCAATGCTTATATTCGTCGAGCGCTTACCCACTGCTCTGAATGGAGCAACGTGAGTAGAGAGTTTGAAAGAGTAACTCAGGTATTGGTGAACAACGGATATAGCAACGCGGAAATAAACGCTGCTATAAGAAGACACTTGGACCGTTGGTATAATTCAGAACCTAGAACAGAAACCACAACACCCCCAATAAAATTATATTACAAATCAACCATGCACAGTGAACATATAGAAGAGGAAAGAATAATGAAAGAAATAATCCGTAAAGGAGTAAAAAGCACTACTCCTAACCAAAACATAAACCTGATAATATTCTACAAAACCAAGAAGACTTCCGAACTCCTTATCAAAAACAGCCCGAAGCCGACGGAGAACCCTCTACAGCAGTCAAGCGTTGTATACATGTACACTTGCTCCCACGAAGGATGTAACCTTCAATGTAAGTACATAGGTATGACGTCGACCAAGCTGACGAGGCGTTTGACATGCCATCTTCAATCTGGTGCCCCTAGGAATCACATGAGACAAGCCCATGAC
This sequence comes from Procambarus clarkii, assembly GCF_040958095.1. NCBI lineage: Eukaryota > Metazoa > Arthropoda > Malacostraca > Decapoda > Cambaridae > Procambarus > Procambarus clarkii. The sequence goes on from NC_091151.1 coordinate 59,770,897, forward strand.
ATTACTCTAACAAGAGAAATGTTGAACAAGAATACTTGCATAATAGACAAAACCCAAGATTCAAGAAGATTACAAATTCTTGAGGCAATTCACATAAGAATAGAGCGACCTACCATGAACACCCAAATCACGGAACTATTTACTCTACCCACCATGAGAGTAAGGACAAGACAAGAACATATCGATGCCAACACAGAAGACAATGTCCAACATAACAGGCCAATTACACTGGATTAATCTTTGTGTTTAGATAGGAGATGCCTCGTATGGGCCAATAAGCCTTCTGCAGCCCCTATGTTTATCCCTTATGTATCCCCCCATGTTTTTCACCTTCATTGTATTATCACCTGACCTAATGCGGGTATAAAATCAACTAATATTGTAAGATTGTTCACTTGAGAATGAACCATGGAGGTTCGAAACGTCGTGCAAATTATACAAATAAGTGTAATACACTCTATAGTAAATCACTTCTTTTCTTCACCTTAAAAGTACGAAAATGAGTTTTGGAGAACTCCTATTCCAATTAAGCCCTGATGCTAAGAAAATAGTTAGAGGGATAGAAGCCCTAAACCAGAAAATAATAAATACAGAATATGCGGTCATATTCAATGAAACATGTTTGAAAGAAAACCTGCTGCCAGTATACACCAGTATATATATATATATATATATATATATATATATATATATATATATATATATATATATATATATATATATATATATATATATATATATATATATATATAAACTCACACTTCTGGGGTGTGAGTTTTCAGTTGTATATAGTCCTGGGGACCATTCAGGCTTGTTTGCATTTGTGTTCCTCACGTGTGCCCCAAAGAATGAGGTGATTTGATAAAATGCTATGCCCAAGATTACCATCCGAGTGCCGGCGGGGAAGTGGTTCATATAGCCTCGGCTATCACTTCCTTATGTCCGGTCGTGATGGTCAAGCGGATTAAGGCGTCCCTGTACATACCAGTTGTGGGAGTATGGGTTCGAGTCACTTCTGGGGTGTGAGTTTTCAGTTATATATATATATATATATATATATATATATATATATATATATATATATATATATATATATATATATATATATATATATATATATATATATATATATATATTATTAAATATGACCGAAAAAGTAAGATTAATAATTCTAACACGAATTTTCTCAATCTTTCGTACATTACGCTTCACTGTTGGAGGTAAATCAAAAATCTTCTCCAAAATTCATTTTTATTTCTAGTCTGACGCGACACGGGCGCGTTTCGTAAAACTTATTACATTTTCAAAGATTTCACAAATACACAACTGATTAGAACTTACGTATCTCCGATTTTATATCTACATTTGAGTGAGGTGGGAGGGGTGATGTGGCATTAACTCAAGACTGAACAAGAGGGGATATTAATAGGGTATTAAAAGTATCAACACAAGACAGAACAGAAACAATGGGTATTGAATGGAAGTGTTTGTAGAAAGCCTATTGGTCCATATTTCTTGATGCTTCTATATTGGAGCGGAGTCTTGAGGTGGGTAGAATATAGTTGTGCAATAATTGGCTGTTGATTGCTGGTGTTGACTTCTTGATGTGTAGTGCCTCGCAAACGTCAAGCCGCCTGCTATCGCTGTATCTATCGATGATTTCTGTGTTGTTTACTAGGATTTCTCTGGCGATGGTTTGGTTATGGGAAGAGATTATATGTTCCTTAATGGAGCCCTGTTGCTTATGCGTCGTTAAACGCCTAGAAAGAGATGTTGTTGTCTTGCCTATATACTGGGTTTTTTGGAGCTTACAGTCCCCAAGTGGGCATTTGAAGGCATAGACGACGTTAGTCTCTTTTAAAGCGTTCTGTTTTGTGTCTGGAGAGTTTCTCATGAGTAGGCTGGCCGTTTTTCTGGCTTTATAGTAAATCGTCAGTTGTATCCTCTGATTTTTGTCTGTAGGGATAACGTTTCTATTAACAATATCTTTCAGGACCCTTTCCTCCGTTTTATGAGCTGTGGAAAAGAAGTTCCTGTAAAATAGTCTAATAGGGGGTATAGGTGTTGTGTTAGGCAAGTATATAGGCAAGACAACAACATCTCTTTCTAGGCGTTTAACGATGCATAAGCAACAGGGCTCCATTAAGGAACATATAATCTCTTCCCATAACCAAACCATCGCCAGAGAAATCCTAGTAAACAACACAGAAATCATCGATAGATACAGCGATAGCAGGCGGCTTGACGTTTGCGAGGCAGTACACATCAAGAAGTCAACACCATCAATCAACAGCCAATTAATGCACAACTATATTCTACCCACCTCAAGACTCCGCTCCAATATAGAAGCATCAAGAAATATGGACCAATAGGCTTTCTACAAACACTTCTATTCAATACCCATTGTTTCTGTTCTGTCTTGTGTTGATACTTTTAATACCCTATTAATATCCCCTCTTGTTCTGTCTTGTGTTAATGCCACATCACCCCTCCCACCTCACTTAAATGTAGATATAAAATCAGAGATACGAAAGTTCTAATCAGTTGTGTATTTGTAAAGTCTTTGAAAATGTAATAAGTTTTACGAAACGCGCCCGTGTCGCGTCAGACTAGAAATAAAAATGATTTTTGGAGAAGTGATTATTGATTTACCTCCAACAGTGAAGCGTAATGTACGAAAGATTGAGAAAATTCGTGTTAGAATTATTAATCTTACTTTTTCGGTCATATTTAATAATATATGTCTACAGGAAAGACTGCTACCAAAATATACTAATATATATATATATATATATATATATATATATATATATATATATATATATATATATATATATATATATATATATATATATATAAATATATATATATATATATATATATATATATATATATATATATATATATATATATATATATATATATATATATATATATATATATATATATATATATATATATGACCGAAAAAGTAAGATTAATAATTCTAACATGAATTTTCTCAATATTTCTTATATTTCTTTTCACTGTTCATGGTAACTGAAAAATCAATTCTCTAAAATTCATTTTTATTTCTAGTCTGATGCGACACTTGAACGCGTTTCGTAATATCTTATTACATTTTCAAAGACTTTAGTTTACACACACACAACTGTAACTGAACAGAGTTTAAACAGCTTCGATTTTATACCTGCATTTGGGTGAGGTGATATGTTACCACAGTTTTGGATGAGGTGAAAACAATCTTTCAACACAAGACAGAACACGAAACAGTGGGTATAATAGTTTGTAAGTTAAAGGGAAGAATGGAAGTAAGTGCAAAGGGCCTATTGGCCCATATTTCTTGTTGCTTCTATATTGGTGCGGAGTCTTGAAGTGGGTAGAATATAGTTGTGCATTAATTGGCTGTTGATGGCTGGTATCGACATTTTAATATGTAGTGCCTCGCAGATATTAAGCCTCCTGCTATCGCTTTATCTATCGATGATTTCCGTGTTTTTTTGTTAAGACTTCTCTGGTGATGGTCTGGTTGCGGGAAGAGATTATGTGTTCCTTAATGGAGGCCTGTTGCTTATGCATCGTTAATCGCCTGGAAAGAGATGCTGTTGTCTTGCCTATGTACTGAATTCTTTGAGGCTTACAGTCCCCAAGTGGGCATTTGAAGGCATAGACAACATTGGTCTCTTTTAAAGCGTTCTGCTTTGTGTCTGGAGAGTTTCTCATGAGTAGGTTGGCCGTTTTCTTGGTTTTATAGTAGATCGTCAATTGTAGCTTCTGATTTTTGTCTGTAGGGATGACGTTTCGATTAACAATATCTTTCAGGACCCTTTCCTTTGTTTTATGAGCTGTGGAAAAGAAGTTCCTGTAAAATAGTCTAATAGGGGGTACAGGTGTTGTGTTAGTTGTCTCTTTAGAAGTTGCATGGCGTTTCACCTTCCTTCTTATGATGTCTTCAACGAAACCATTAGAGAAGCCGTTGTTGAGTAGGACCTGCCTTACCCTACAGAGTTCTTCATCGACTTGCTTCCATCCTGAACTGTGGCTGAGAGCACGGTCGACATAAGCGTTAACGACACTTCTCATGTACCTGTCTGGGCAGTCACTGTTGGCATTCAGGCACATTCCTTTGTTTTTTTCCTTAGTGTAGACTGCAGTGTGGAAACCTCCGCTCCTTTCCATGACTGTTGCATCTAGAAATGGCAGCTTCCCATCCTTCTCCATCTCGTAAGTGAAACGTAACACAGAATTCCGCTCAAATGCCTCCTTCAGCTCCTGCAGATATCTGACATCAGGTATGTGTGTAAAAATGTTGTCAACATACCTGCAGTATATGGCTAGTTTCAAGTTCATGTCGACTAAGACCTTTTGTTCGATGGTACCCATGTAGAAGTTCGCAAACAGGCCACTTACGGGAGAACCCATGGCGACCCCATCTACTTGCTTATACATGAGCCCATCCGGGCTCAAGAAGGGTGCCTCTTTAGTACAAGCTTGGAGTAGTTTCCTTAGAATGTTTTCTGGTATGTCAAGAGGAGTACAGGCTGGATCACGATACACTCTGTCCGCTATCATCCCGATTGTTTTATCCACAGGTACGTTGGTAAACAGTGATTCTACGTCCAACGAGGCTCTTATCCCTGTGGCCCGTGCTCCACGCAGTAAGTCAACAAATTCCTTTGCAGACTTCAGGCTGAAGGTACAAGGGACATAAGGAGTCAGCAAGCCGTTGAGTCGCTTCTCCAGTCTGTACGTGGGTGTGGGTATCTGGCTGATGATTGGCCGAAGTGGGTTTCCAGGCTTATGTGTCTTGACATTTCTATACGCGTGTCTAGGCTATTTTCCCCAACAATCTTTCGCAAGTGGAGTCCGGATTTCTTGGCGTTCACAGTTTCGATCAATTTGTTGACCTTTGCTTTCAATTCGGCTGTAGTGTCCTTCATTACCCTTTGGAATTTAGTTTGGTCAGAGAGAATGAGGTTCATTTTCGCCACATATTCGTCCTTTTTTAAGAATGACGTATATTGGCAACTTGTCACCTCTCCTGACAACTATCTCCTTGTTCTCACGAAGGCTCTTAGCTGCCGCTTTGAGCTCGGGGGACAGTATGGTGCTTCTGTAATTACCTTGATTCTTTCCTCCTTCCGCAATAAGTTCTGCTTGTAAGGTGTCTTTGGTGGTGACCTTCTTTTGTGTCTCAAGGTCGAATATGTCGTCCAACAGGATCTCCAACTCTACTTTCCGGGCCATCTCACTTGGTCTGGACATAACGTGACAGTTTATACCCAGATTTAGGAGAGGACTTGGTCCCCAGTGAGGTTGATTCCTGCAAGGTTCAGGAGGCCGTCTCTTGGTCGTGGAATTGCCATAGGTCCTCCATATAACGTTGTTAGTTTCTTGATTATCCTGGTTTCGGTGCTGAGGTGATGTCGATCTGTGAGGATGTCGAGGTGTTGCTCGATGCGAGTACGGAGACTTTCGTCGATGTTGCTGTTTCAACATCGACTTTGAAAAACATACACAGTTTCCATGTTTGCTATACTGCAGGTATGTTGACGACATTTTTACACAGGTACCTGATGTCAGACATCTGCAGGAGCTGAAGGAGGCATTTGAGCAGAATTCTGTGTTGTGTTTCACTTACGAGATGGAGAAGGATGGGAAGCTGCCCTTTCTAGATGTAACAGTCATGGAAAGGAGCGGAGTTTTCCACACTGCAGTCTACACTAAGGAAACAAACATGGGAATGTGCCTGAATGCCAACAGTGACTGCCCAGACAGGTACAAAAGGAGTGTTGTTAACGCTTATGTCGACTGTGCTCTCAGCCACAGCTCAGAATGGTAGCAAGTCGACGAAGAACTCTGTAGGGTAAGGCAGGTCCTAGTCAACAACAGCTTCTCCAATGGTTTCTTGGAAGACATCATAAGAAGGAAAGTGAAACGTCATGCAACCTCTGAAGAGACAACTAACACAACACCTATACCCCCTATTAGACTATTTTACAGGAACTTCTTTTCCACAGCCCATAAAACGGAGGAAAGGGTCCTGAAAGATATTGTTAGCAGAAACGTTATCCCTACAGACAAAAATCAGAAGATACAACTGACAATTTACTATAAAACCAAAAAAACGGCCAGCCTACTCATGAGAAACTCTCCAGACACAAAACAGAACGCTTTAAAAGAGACCAACGTCGTCTATGCCTTCAAATGCCCTCTTGGGGACTGTAAGCCTCAAAAAACTCAGTATATAGGCAAGACAACAACATCTCTTTCCAGGCCTTTAACAATGCATAAGCAACAGGGCTCCATTAAGGAACATATAGTCTCTTCCCACAACCAAACCATCACCAGAGAAATCTTAGCAAACAACACAGAAATCATCGATAGATACAGCGATAGCAGGCGGCTAGACGTCTGCGAGGCACTACACATCAAGAAGTCAACACCAGCATTCAACAGCCAATTAATGTACAACTATATTTTACCCACTTCAAGACTCCGCTCCAATATAGAAGCATCAAGAAATATGGGCCAATAAAAATAGGCCTTCTGCAGTTACCTACCTTTAATACCTGTTTGTATTTCATTGTTTCGTGTCCTTTCTTGTGTTAAAAGTTTATTTTCACCTCATCCAAAACTATTGTAACAAGTCACTTCACCCAAATGTAGGTATAAAAACTCGAAAGATGTTTAAGCTCTATTCAGTTAAAGTTGTGTGTGTGTGTGTGTAAACTATAATCTTTGAAAATGTAATAAGTTTTATGAAACGCGCTAACGTGTCGCGTCAGACTAGAAATAAAAATGAATTTTGGAGAATTGATTTTTGAATTACCATCAACAGTGAAAAGAAACGTAAGAAAGATCAAGAAAATTAGTGTTAGAATTATTAATCTTACTTCTTCGGTCATATTTAATAATATATATATATATATATATATATATATATATATATATATATATATATATATATATATATATATATATATATATATATATATATATATATATATATATATATATATATATGCGAACAAGCCTGAATGGTCCCCAGGACAATATGCAACTGAAAACTCACACCCCAGAAGTGACTCGAACCCATACTCCCAGAAGCAACGCAACTGGTATGTACAAGACGCCTTAATCCACTTGACCATCACGACCGGACAAAATGAGGTGATAGCCGAGGCTATTTGAACCACCCCACCGCCGGCACTCGGATAGTAATCTTGGGCATAGCATTTTACCAAATCACCTCATTCTTTGGGGCACACGTGAGGAACACAAATGCGAACAAGCCTGAATGGTCCCCAGGACAATATGCAACAGAAAACTCACACCCCAGAAGTGACTCGAACCCATACTCCCAGAAGCAACGCAACTGGTATGTACAAGACGCCTTAATCCACTTGACCATCACGACCGGACAAAATGAGGTGATAGCCGAAGCTATTTGAACCACCCCACCGCCGGCACTCGGATAGTAATCTTGGGCATAGCATTTTACCAAATCACCTCATTCTTTGGGGCACACGTGAGGAACACAAATGCGAACAAGCCTGAATGGTCCCCAGGACAATATGCAACTGAAAACTATGCCCAAGATTACTATCCGAGTGCCGGCGGTGGGGTGGTTCAAATAGCCTCGGCTATCACCTCATTTTGTCCGGTCGTGATGGTCAAGTGGATTAAGGCGTCTTGTACATACCAGTTGCGTTGCTTCTGGGAGTATGGGTTCGAGTCACTTCTGGGGTGTGAGTTTTCAGTTGCATATTGTCCTGGGGACCATTCAGGCTTGTTCGCATTTGTGTTCCTCACGTGTGCCCCAAAGAATGAGGTGATTTGGTAAAATGCTATGCCCAAGATTACTATCCGAGTGCCGGCGGTGGGGTGGTTCAAATAGCCTCGGCTATCACCTCATTTTGTCCGGTCGTGATGGTCAAGTGGATTAAGGCGTCTTGTACATACCAGTTGCGTTGCTTCTGGGAGTATGGGTTCGAGTCACTTCTGGGGTGTGAGTTTTCAGTTATATATATATATATATATATATATATATATATATATATATATATATATATATATATATATATATATATATATATATATATATATATATATATATATATATATATATATAGATATATATATATATATATTATTAAATAAGACCGAATAAGTAAGATTAATAATTCTAACACGAATTTTCTCGATCTTTCGTACGTTTCTTTTTACTGTTGGTGGTAATTCAAAAATCAATTCTCCAAAATTCATTTTTATTTTAGACTAGAAATAAAAATAAAAATTAATTTTGTAGAATTGATTTTTGAATTACCACCAACAGTGAAAGGAAACATACGAAAGATCGAGAAATTTCGTGTTAGAATTATTAATCTTACTTTTTCGGTCATATTTATTAATATATGTCTACAGGAAAGACTGCTACCAAATATACTAATATATATATATTTATATATTGTGACGGTAACGCGTTGGTGTTCGGCTGTTCAAAGCTAGGGGTATGGCCTCGTCACATAGTATTAAAAAAAAAATAGAAAATCTGGAACTTCGTCTGTGGTAAGGTAAGGAGAAGACACACAAAACACAAGTAAACTTTAACAATGAAATTTTAATTACGTTAAATAAACAAAACATGAATGAAATGGACAAACAAATTCGTATAATAAAATCAATCAATCAAAATAATAAGAATAATTAAATGACACAATGAAAAGTTACGTTAAGACAAAATAACAAGAAGTGCAATATACAAAAAAATGAGAGGTGCTGGAATATTGGCTTTAAGCTATCACCTCTCTCAGTACACGTACGCCAAAGCTTACGTCTAGCAGGGAGAAGTGTTAACTGTGTGAAAGCACGGAATATTCTGAGGACTGAGGTCGTGGCGGCCCCAGACATCAAGTAGTATGGTGGGCGAGTGCAGTTGCAGCCAGACCGGCGACCAATCAGCGAGGAGCCGGCAGTAAGACAGGTAGTTTGGCGGTTTGAGTCTGAGCAGGTGTCCCTGGCTGCATACGTTTTGCGCTCTGGCAAACCTTGCTGGTGTTGTTGTCATTGGACATTTCTTCCATAGTAGTTTTATATAGTTGTAACGACGTATTTGTGGAGGGAAGAGCAGGCTCAATCTCTTGAAGGAGATTATCGTCACAACTCTCCCCCGAAGCCTGCGGTTCTGGAAGAAGTACGTCGTTATGTGGTGGAGTAATAGATGGAGTCGCTTCTACTTCATAAACTCTGGAGAGATCATGGGCTAAGGTGTTGTCGGAATCTTGGTATAGCGTGTCTCCAGGTGGATTTTCTGCAGTTAGCAAGCCCATAGTAGAAGACGTTGAGATGAGAAGTGGGCGTGCTGCAGGAGGTGTAGGGTGGTGTGGTCCGTGTTGATGGTGGACCGAGCACTTTGCAGGTGTGGAGTGGTGTGGTCCGTGTTGATGGTGGACCGAGCACTTTTCAGGTGTGGAGTGAAGTGCTGGAGCTTCAGGATGATGAAGAGTAGCTCCTTGCCAATTGTTCCGTAGTTCCTTGTAGCAGTAGTCGCTGACAGGTGTATTCTCCTCGCCTCGTTGCTGCATCGCGACACCACCAACGTCGGTACCACTGGCGTCGACATGGAGGATGAAGGGCTTATCTGACGAGGTGAGAGTGGAATTAGAATAGGGCAAAGGAGCACGATTATTATCCTGAAAGCATTTGGGAAGATCATTAAGGATTTCAGAATTAGAAAGCGCTGACTCCTTGTCAGTGCTTTCGGGAGGAGAAGCTGGGAAGGTCTCACTGTGGATGTAGGGTTCTGTGAAGGTAGAACAGTTAATCAGGACAGTGGGAGGAGTACCATTATATTGCTTCAGGAGGTTGACGTGGCACAGCTGGGTCTTCCGCCGCCTATCTGGAGTCTCTATGACGTAGTTGTTGTTATTTCTGCACTCTTGGACGCGGTAGGGTCCTGAAAACCTGTTTTGTAAAGGTGAACCTGGGATAGGGAAGTATGCAAGGACGAAGTCTCCCGGCTTGAATTTTCTTACTTTGCTGGTCTGGTCGTAATGAGTCTTCATTCTCTCCTGGGCTTTCAATAGATTATCATGGACAAAACGGTGGACTCTCTCTAGAATGTGTTGAAGGTTTTGAAGAAACTGGGGCTTATTCTGATGCTCACTGAAGGTGGCATCTCGGAGAGAGTCTTTGAAAGCCTTAAGGGGAGTAGGGCACTTACGGCCGTAGAGCATCTCATAAGGAGATACTCCTAGGGACTCATTGGGGAGACTTCTGTAAATACACATTATAAGATCAATCTGCTTATCCCAATCCTTAGAGGTTTCACTACAAAGCTTTTTCAAGAGTGCTTTGATTGTCTGATGACTACGTTCAAGAGAACCCTGTGAAGCAGGATGATAGGGGCTGGACAATACCTGTTTGATGTTGAACTCCTCCAGTGTCCTTTTGAAGAGATCACTGGTGAAGTTGGTACCACAGTCGCTCTGAATCTCCCTGGGAAATCCGTATTGAGTGAAGATCTTCAATAGATGTTTTATAACCGTAGCAGCCGTGATGTTCTTCACTGGAACTGCTATGGGAAATCTGGTGGTAGGACACAGGATGGTTAGGATGTAGGCGTTACCTGAACTGGTCCGAGGTAAAGGACCAACACAGTCTATTATGAGTCTGTGGAAAGGTTCCGCAGGCACCTGTATGGGAATCAGTGGCGCTCTGGGAATGGAGATGTTCGGTTTGCCTGCCATCTGACATGTATGACACTGTTTTACGTACTGTTTGACGTTATTTACCATACCTGGCCAGTAGTAGTCTTGACGAATTCCATGGTAAGTCTTGTTGAAGCCGTAGTGGGAGAGCGCTCCGTGGGCCAGGTGTAGAATAGTGGGCCGCAGGCTGGAGGGAATCACAAGTTGTTCGATGTTGGCCCAATCGTCCTCCTCCTTCAGTTTACTGGGTCTATATCTGCGGTAGAGCAAGTCGTTCTCTAGGAAGAACCCAGGAATACTGTTGGGTTGAGTCTCAGCCTGGAAAAACAATGGTGTTAAAGTAAGATCTTCCCTCTGCAACTTACGGAACTCCAACTTGGTCAGATGCGGGGGGAGTTTCTGAGGGTCTTGAGGGACAGCGGTAGCAGTAGAGTCAGCTGGCTGTGGACGTGCGGCTTGTGCACGGGTGGTCACGAGAACCGGAGGAGAAACTTCATCACTCTCTTGAACCTCTGCTGGAACATACTCTAGAATAGGGTTTATTGGCACAGAGTTACACACCTGGGGTTTGTCCATGACGATCAGGTTGGTCGGTTGCAGGTCTTCTGCCAAGTCGTTGCCTAGGAGAAGTTGCACTCCAGGCATGGGAAAAGGCTTTTCCCTGACGGCGACTTGGACTTCCCCGTTCACGTAGGGACAATCCAGGTGGACTCTGGCGAGAGGGTATGGAGTGGTAGCAGTGAGGTCAGTGATGAAGACAGTTTCTCCGGTGTAGGTGATGTTGGGCACAGCCGACTTCAAGATGATCGATTGAAGAGCCGCTGTGTCCCTCAAGATCTTCAATTTGAAACGTCCCTCCGGATTTGAACCGTTGGCAGAGACAGTTCCAGTATACAGGTGGTTACTGAAAAGAGAAAGATCATTAACATCAACACCAACATTCATCACAGGCTTACCGGACTTAGGTGGAGTTGGATTGGGTTTTTGTTGGTCAGTGGTTCCCTTGTATTGAGACTTACCACACTTGTCTATGGTATGTCCATAGAGTCTACAATACTTGCAGTACAGTTGCGAACCAGCTTGATCGGGGCTCACTTTCTCGTAACTGTACCACGACTTCTTACTGGAGGATGGTTCGGGTGTCAGCCGGTGGATGAGGCTGTAAGTGTCAGCCGACTTAGCACACTTCAGGTAGTCGGTTTCTTCTTTATCTGCTAAGTAGAGACGGACAGGAGGCGGCACACGTCTCAAGAATTCTTCAACAAGCATCAGGTTGACGAGTTCTGTAAAAGTAGAGACATGTGCTGCTTCCAGCCATTTCATGAAATACCTCCGTTTCGTGTTAGCAAACTCTAGGAAGGTAGTGGTACTTGCCTTCAGGTGGTCACGGAATTTCCTTCTATAACTTTCTGTGGAAAGTAGGTAGGCGTCCAACACTGCTTGTTTCAGAGTCTGGTAGTCATTCTCAGACGCCAAAGTACTGAGTGTGACTGCAGCTCTACCTGTAAGATGGACTCTGAGAAGTGTGGCCCATTGGTCGACAGGCCAACTGAGTTGATTAGCAAGGGTTTCAAAGGTGGTAAAGAACACATCAACTTCTGCTTCTACAAAGGATGGCATTAACTTACTTGCATGTGATATATTAAAACTGACGGGAAGATTGGCAGTAGCTTGCTGGCGTTGAGCGAGGTGTGAAGTTTCCAACGTGTATTCTCGTTGACGACACTCTAGAGCCAGAGTCGCTTGTTGCTTGTCATGCTCACGTTGTATCGCCAACTCTCGTTGTTTTGTTTCAAGCTGTACTCGTTCACGTTCACGGAGTAATGCGACCTCACGTTCGTGTTCTTCTCTCCTCAAAGCGGCCTCGCGTTCTTGTTCGTTTCTCCTCAAAGCAGCCTCGCGTTCTCTGAGGGTGATTTCTCGTTCTTGTTCTTCCCTTCGTATGGCAGCTGCTTCCCTTTGCTGTTCGCGGGCTTCCCTTTGCTGCTCACGTTCAATCTTGGCCAGCTCTAGTTTGAGTTTCATCGTCGCCAAATCAGTTTTATCTGCAATATAGTAAGTTTCATGAGTTTCAGAGTCTATCTTACCTTGCTCTAAATAGTAATCCAGCAACAGGTTGTATAGGTCATTTTTGTTGGCTTGGTAGGGAACTTCTAGTTGATACTCATGTGCAAGAGTTTGTAATTCAGTCCTCTTGGCACGACGAAAGTCCCTATTTCACCTGCTGGATTTGCACGGAAAGCTTGGAGACGAAACATGGTGAAATTAGCAAATAAATGTAACACGAATATTCAATAGTGAATGTCAGAAACAGGACAACGTGGCAACTGGTACCTATCCTGTCGGATCTTTAACAATTAAAGTTAAGTAAAAGATGTTAAATGATTAAATTAAATCAGGGGCGCAGGAAATCTTGTACCCGGTACTCATGTAAGAGGATAAGGGCAAGAAAATCCTACTAACAAATGAAACAGAGTTTCGAAAACAAATGAAACAGTTAATTGCCTCAAAAGTAAAATTGGTAGTCCAAGGATGTAGGCATACCTTGCCGAGTCTCTATAGGACATAAAGCAAGTTTTTCCTACTGAATTTAATATGATACTTACAGAATTAGCGAACTTTTGTGCTCTGAAAAGTAAGCCAATTCCCTACCGTTGTATGTATCATCATCTCTGACTGACGTGTAGGGGTGCGAGGTGTCAACTGGTGACGAGAACTGCTGCTGAGGTCCCAATTCAGCAACTAAAGTTCGAGCTAGAGGAACTATGGCCCTCTTTGTCCTCCTACAGTCAGATTGCAGAAGATTGGGTACTCTTGACCCGGGGCAGACCACAGTACCAGGGTACCAATATGATGATCTGTCAAAAATGAGAAATATTCAAAGGACAAAGATGGTAAACACGAGTAATAACACGGAGGGAGAGATGACCAATTAAGAGTATGACTGAGGCCTACAGTCACCACGTAATCCAAAGTTGTCTCACCTTCACCATATGTTACTCTCGTAATGCACAATACACCGCACCTTATAAAAAATGAAATTGAATATGAAAAATAGTAAAGCTACGTTAACAAAGTTAAATACGCCTACCATAAATTACCACTTGGCACCAGTACCTGAGTGAAGCTCCCGGACAGGCCCCCATATAATATGTGACGGTAACGCGTTGGTGTTCGGCTGTTCAAAGCTAGGGGTATGGCCTCATCACATAGTATTAAAAAAAAAATAGAAAATCTGGAACTTCGTCTGTGGTAAGGTAAGGAGAAGACACACAAAACACAAGTAAACTTTAACAATGAAATTTTAATTACGTTAAATAAACAAAACATGAATGAAATGGACAAACAAATTCGTATAATAAAATCAATCAATCAAAATAATAAGAATAATTAAATGACACAATGAAAAGTTACGTTAAGACAAAATAACAAGAAGTGCAATATACAAAAAATGAGAGGTGCTGGAATATTGGCTTTAAGCTATCACCTCTCTCAGTACACGTACGCCAAAGCTTACGTCTAGCAGGGAGAAGTGTAAACTGTGTGAAAGCACGGAATATTCTAAGGACTGAGGTCGTGGCGGCCCCAGACATCAAGTAGTATGGTGGTCGAGTGCAGTTGCAGCCAGACCGGCGACCAATTAGTGAGGAGCCGGCAGTAAGACAGGTAGTTTGGCGGTTTGAGTCTGAGCAGGTGTCCCTGGCTGCATACGTTTTGTGCTCTGGCAAACCTTGCTGGTGTTGTTGTCGTTGTTGGACATTTCTTCCATAGTAGTTTTATATAGTTGTAACGACGTATTTGTGGAGGGAAGAGCAGGCTCAATCTCTTGAAGGAGATTATCGTCACAATATATATATATATATATATATATTTATGATCGATGTTCCCTTCGGGAATCTTAATTTAAGATGAATAGGAAAACCAGGGATATACTGAACATCTTGTTTCAGATTCTTTACTTTAAAATGCATAACGTTTCGAATACTTCTCGTATTCATCATCAGATCTAAAAGAAAAAACAGAAATCACAATCAAATAACTGGTAAAGAAAGAACTCATACTGAATATAATTGCCTATCAAAGAAAGGAAAATGCTTAAAAAACGAAACACTTAAGCTTACTTAAAGTGATCAATACAAATAAAACTTATTAACTGTCACATAGATAAAAGCTAATTTAAAAATCCATTAAATTACAAGAGGAATTTTATAACTACTAAAACAAACCATTCTATTAAACTTACGCAAACTGATCAGAAGTGAAACGTGATAGCTAACACATAGATACTAAACACTATAACAAATATTCATGTAATGACTACAAATCTACAAAAAATGTATATAAAATGCAAACAGAATAAACGACAATTATAAAGTACTAACCAAAATCTTATAAAAACTCAAATATTAAATAAAACTAAATACCAAAAAATTTATTATATATCCTAAATAAAAGATTATAATAATATACAATGTCAAGACTTGAAATAAGTAAGAAAAGGCAAAGACATGGTAAGCTAAACAAAATTATAATAAAATTAAACTACCAGAATGAACTATAAATCAAATTACAGGGCCTACTGTGCACTATACAGTGTACAATTGAACAGTCGAAAGGTTGCTATTTAACAGAGGTCTCAGCTCCTTTATATATAAGGATTCTATTACTCTCAAATCTGACTGGCCATACATACAAGTGTCCAGAATTTTAAAATCAGATTCCAGCAGAGAATGATCAAACTCATAACAATGGTTTCTAATCTCCGAAAATGCTGGTTTAGACAATGGTAATCCAGTCCTAAAAGATACTCCCCGGTGCTCAAGTATCCTAATCTTAAAGTTCCGAATGGAACTTCCGATATATCCAGCATTACAGCTGGAACAATTTTACATATATACGACACTTGAGCACAAGGGGGTAGGCAGTTTATCTTTAAATTTAAAATAAGAGCCTATGGTATTTGTGTTGACAAAAATAAATCTAAAGTCTACTTGAGGATAACAATGCTGCAACAGTCTCCTCAAACGACTCCTTACAGAAAAACTGATTGTGCCATAAAATGGTAATTTAATATATTTAATATCCCTTTCTACTGTAGTAATCCTACACGATGGGTGAAACTTCTTATTTAAGAAATTCCTTATGAAGGTACAAACCATATGCAAAGGATAACCATTATCTGAAAAAAAATTCACAAGAAAATTAATTTCTTGATCAAAGTTATTCCAATTTGAACATAAAACAAAGGCCCTATTCAGTAGTGTAAATTGCATTTTTCTTAAAAATATCAGGAACAAAAGAATTAAAATTTAAACCTAAACCAGTAAAAGTTGGTTTCCTAAAAACATTAGTGTTGAACCCATTAAGGTTATTCACTTTGACAACAAGAAACGACAATGAATTATCCACTTCACACTCTGCAGTGAAACGTATAATAATATGTTGTGCATTAAGATACTCTCTAAATTTCTCAATATGACATTGGTCCTTAAATAACAAAAAAGTGTCATCTACATATCTCCTGTACAAGACTGCCTTAAAGGACATTTATCAAGCAAATTTATTTCATGAAAACTCAAAAAAGCATTAGCCAGTGCAGGACCTAAGGGAGACCCCATTGCTACTCCATCAATTTGTTTATAATATTTATTATTAAACATAAAGAGGGAGTCTTTAACTGCTATTTCTAACAGCCGTCTGAATATTTTACTACAAAATCCAGACACTAAATTAGTGTCAGCAAATAATTGATTTACACAAATATCAATGGTTTCCAACAAAGGAATATTAGTAAAGAGTCATTCAACATCGAAACTCGCCATTATAGTTGGGAACTCAAAATATAAAGAGGAAAGTTCTTTTACAAAATCCTGAGAATTTCTCACAGTAAATTCATTATGCGTTAATGGTTCTAATAATGGAACCAGAAACTTTGCCAGTTTGTAATTAAAAGTGCCAATCGCTGATAAAATAGGACGAATCGGTATACCTGTTTTATGAACTTTTGGTAAACCGTATAAGATGCCTGGCTTAGAGCCAGTTGCAAGTAATTTTGTATAATCAAAAAGAGAGTCTTTCAGACTTCTTAAAACTATATTTAGTTTATCCTCACATTTCAAAATATACGAAAAGGGGTCTATATCAACCAACTTAAATTTAGAGGGGTCTTCTAACAACCATTCAACATTATTCACATAATCTTTCTTGTCCAAAACCACTATACCCCTACCTTTATCTGGTTTAGTAATACAAATACTCCTATCATTCTTTAAGCCATTAACACAATCCAATTTCCTTTTGTCAAAAGGAGGGAATGTAGATTCATATTTCCCAAAGTCATTAAAGACTTCATGTGCTAAGGAAGAAACAGTACTGATGATATTGGTCCAATTATAATTTGTACCAATCCTTAGGGTACAAGTTTTCAATGTATTGCATAACCGCTCAAAACCTAAAAAATGAGTAACAAATTTAGGGTTTTTACATGTCAACCCGAAGTCTATCCCCAGAGAGAGAAGTTCTTTCTCAATGGGAGACAAAATTCTCTTTGAAAAATTGAAAACCACCTTATCAGGGTCCACCGAATTAAATGAAGGTATACCCAAGTTCCGCATTTTCTTCCCGTGAATAAGTCTACATTTTTCAACCCTTTTATCATTATAATTTTCATATTTACATTTTAAGGATGCAAAATCAACCCAGGAAACCATGATCTTGAATTTCTCCAAGTTCATGTGCAATTCACTTTTCAACTTATTTACCCGCTTCTGCTTTTCAGAAATTTCAAAGTCCAACAATCTTAATAACCAAGAATTATATTCACTTGTTAACGCAAATTTGTCGGAATACACTTTAAACCTGAGGAATCTTAGGACCAAACGATGCACCTTACAGGTTTGTAGAAATTTCAAATCCAAGTGACCCTTCTTAACTGTGAAATCCACTTTTTCTATACAGAAGAATAGAGTTTTTGGCCGTGTTTTTGGTACCAAAAAAACGGCCAGCCTACTCATGAGAAACTCTCCAGACACAAAGCAGAACGCTTTAAAAGAGACCAACGTCGTCTATACCTTCAAATGCCCTCTTGAGGATTGTAAGCCTCAAAAAACTCAGTATATAGGCAAGACAACAACATCTCTTTCCAGGCGATTAACGATGCATAAGCAACAGGGCTCCATTAAGGAACATATAATCTCTTCCCACATCCAAACCATCACCAGAGAAATCTTAGCAAACAACACAGAAATCATCGATAGATACAGAGATAGCAGGCGGCTTGATATCTGCGAGGCACTACACATCAAGAAGTCAACACCAGCAATCAACAGCCATATAACGCACAACTATATTCTACCCACTTCAAGACTCCGCTCCAATATAGAAGCATCAAGAAATATGGGCCAATAGGCCCTCTGCAATTACTTCCATTCTTACCTTCAATGCCCATTGTTTCGTGGTCTATCCTGTGTTGAAAGTTTTGTTCACCTCATCCAAAACTGTTGTAACATATCACCTCACCCAAAATGCAGGTATAAAATGAAAAATAAAAGCTGTTTATATCATAGCATAGTAAGAACTCTGTTTAGTGCTTGCAGGTAATAATTGTGTGTGTGTAAACTAAAAGTCTTTGAAAATGTAATAAGTTATTACTAAACGCGTTCAAGTGTCGCGTCAGACTAGAAATAAAAATGAATTTTGGAGAATTGATTTTTCAATTACCATCAACAGTGAAAAGAAACATATGAAAGATCAAGAAAATTTGTGTTAGAATTATTAATCTTACTTTTTCGGTCATATTTAATAATATATGTCTACAGGAAAGACTGCTACCAAAATATACTAATATATATATATATATATATATATATATATATATATATATATATATATATATATATATATATATATATATATATATATATATATATATATATATATATATATGTCGTACCTAGTAGCCAGAACGCACTTCTCTGCCTACTATGCAAGGCCCGATTTGCCTAATAAGCCAAGTTTTCTTGAATTAATATATTTTCTCAAATTTTTTTCTTATGAAATGATACAGCTACCCATTTCATTATGTACGAGGTCAATTTTTTTTATTGGAGTTAAAATTAACGTAGATATATGCCCGAACCTATCCAACCCTACCTAACCTAACCTAACCTATCTTTATAGGTTAGGTTAGGTTAGGTAGCCGAAAAAGTTAGGTTAGGTTAGGTTAGGTAGGTTAGGTAGTCGAAAAATAAATAATTCATGAAAACTTGGCTTATTAGGCAAATCGGGCCTTGCATATTACGCTGAGAAGTGCGTTCTGGCTACTAGGTACGACATATATATATATATATATATATATATATATATATATATATATATATATATATATATATATATATATATATATATATATATATATATATATATATATATATATATGTATATATATATATATATATATATATATATATATATATATATATATATATATATATATATATATAACTGAAAACTCACACCCCAGAAGTGACTCGAACCCATACTCCCAGGAGCAACGCAACTGGTATGTACAAGACGCCTTAATCCACTTGACCATCACGACCGGACATAATGAGGTGATAGCCGTGGCTATTTGAACCACCCCACCGCCGGCACTCGGATAGTAATCTTGGGCATAGCATTTTACCAAATCACCTCATTCTTTGGGGCACACGTGAGGAACACAAATGCGAACAAGCCTGAATGGTCCCCAGGACAATATGCAACTGAAAACTCACACCCCAGAAGTGACTCGAACCCATACTCCCAGGAGCAACGCAACTGGTATGTACAAGATGCCTTAATCCACTTGACCATCACGACCGGACATAATGAGGTGATAGCCGAGGCTATTTGAACCACCCCACCGCCGGCACTCGGATAGTAATCTTGGGCATAGCATTTTACCAAATCACCTCATTCTTTGGGGCACACGTGAGGAACACAAATGCGAACAAGCCTGAATGGTCCCCAGGACAATATGCAACTGAAAACATATTGTACTGGGGACCATTCAGGCTTGTTCGCATTTGTGTTCCTCACGTGTGCCCCAAAGAATGAGGTGATTTGGTAAAATGCTATGCCCAAGATTACTATCCGAGTGCCGGCGGTGGGGTGGTTCAAATAGCCTCGGCTATCACCTCATTATGTCCGGTCGTGATGGTCAAGTGGATTAAGGCGTCTTGTACATACCAGTTGCATTGCTCCTGGGAGTATGGGTTCGAGTCACTTCTGGGGGTGTGAGTTTTCATTTGCATATTGTCCTGGGGACCATTCAGGCTTGTTCGCATATATATATATATATATATATATATATATATATATATATATATATATATATATATATATATATATATATATATATATATATATATATATATATATATATATATATATGTCGTACCTAGTAGCCAGAACGCACTTCTCAGCCTACTATGCAAGGCCCGATTTGCCTAATAAGCCAAGTTTTCCTGAATTAATATATTTTCTCTAATTTTTTTTCTTATGAAATGATAAAGCTACCCATTTCATTATGTATGAGGTCAATTTTTTTATTGGGGTTAAAATTATCGTAGATATATGATCGAACCTAATCATCCCTACCTAACCTAACCTAACCTATCTTTATAGGTTAGGTTAGGTTAGGTAGCCGAAAAAGTTAGGTAAGGTTTCTTCTTCTTACTTTCTTCTCACATCAGTGGAAGGGTCGGATCGTCCCCACCCACCCATTTATCTCTCCCTTTATCACTCCCTTTCTCTCTCTTTCTCTCGCTCTCTCTCTCTCCCTCCCTCCCCCATCCCGCTCTGCCCTCCTGACAAATCCTATCACAGCACAACTATAGGAACAGGGGCAAGCATGACAGCTAGAGGTACCAGGGGAACAGGGAAGAGTCAAGGTGACGAAATGAAGGAAATGTTCGCCCAGTTTCTTGAGGACATCAAGAGTGAGATGCAAGAAATGATGCAGGAAACGAAGAACGAAATAAGCAACCTGAAAAGAGAGCTGACAGCAGCAAAGGAGGAGATTAGAGCCCTCAAAGAGAATGGTATCGAGGCTGAGACTCAGAAAATCACCCAGGGAGAAGGTGGTAATAGTTTTTTAGATGACAATGCCACAATAAAAGCAACATTTGCAGAAATACTAAAAAAAAATAACTCTGAAGTAATGACTGCAGTGATGGAGGTGGCTATGAAAGCAGCCACCTCACAGGAGGTGCCACGCTCCACTAGCCAACTGCTGGAAAGGAACAGATCTGTGGATGCTGTGGGTATTAAAGAGCATGAAGGGTCTAATAGGACAGAGTGGAATGACAAGGACAAAGCAGCAGTGAATGAAGTACTAAAGTCACTAGACATGGAAGGGGCTGAGCATAGCATTGAGAAGGTTTTCAGGCTAGGTTGGTACAACAAAGACCGAGACCGAGTGATAAAGATAGTGTTTGCAAACGAGAGCACAAAGGAGAAGATTCTATCAAGGAAGAGCTCCCTGAAAAACTTGGGAAAATTAAAAAAAGTATTCCTCCAGAGAGACATGACAAGGGAGGAGAGAGCCGTGGCGGCAGAAGCAAGGAAGAGGCGCAGGGCGAGAGGGGAAAACCAGGAAGTCACAGCTCCCAACACAACATCCCCAGAGGCAAGGGGGGAACCCACAACCAGCTACCCAGTAACACCAGAGGGGAGGACAACCCCGCCACCCTCCTCTGCATAGAAAGTCCCCCTACCCCAAACCCTCCCTGCCCCCCACTCAAATGTTCAGCCAAATCTCCCTCCCCCCACCCTTATACCCCTCCCCTCCTCCCACTGAGTCCTCCCTCCTCCCCTTTCCTTCCTGTCCTCCCACCCTTTTCACCCCATCCCCTTCCTGTCTCTCTCCCTTCACTGGATCCCCCGCCCCTCATTCCAGTATCCTCTGAGACCCTGTTATCCACCTCACAGGTCCTCACACCCTTGGAACAGCTTCCCCGACCAGCAGAACACTCACCAAGGAGGCGATTTGAGAAGGGACAGAAGAAAGTGAGCCTCAAAGTAATGTACACTAACATAGATGGAATTACAAATAAAGCAAATGAGCTTGGAGAACGAGTATTAGAGGAAAAACCCAGACATAATAGCCCTCACAGAAACAAAGCTAACGAAAACAATAAAAACGCAGTATTCCCACAGGACGATTATGTTATGAGGAAAGAGAGGGAAGGAAGAGGTGGGGGTGGTGTAGCTCTGCTGGTAAGAAAAGGCTGGGATTTTGAGGAGATGGTTATTGAGGGCTGTGAAGGTTTCAGTGACTATATAGCAGGTACCATATCAAATGGAGGGGAAAAAGTTATAGTCGTAGCCATATATAATCCACCACCAAATGACAGAAGACCTCGACAGGAATATGATAGAAACAACATGGCCACCATTAACATAATAGAAAGAGCAGCTTCTGTTGCTAGCAGGAATGGATCTGGACTATTAATTATGGGAGACTTCAACCATGGGTAGATAGATAGGGAGAACAGAGACCCGCACAGAGGACCAGAAACATGGAGAGCTAAGCTGCTGGACGTGGCAACAAGAAACTTTCTAAGCCAGCACATCAAAGAACCAACAAGAATGAGAGGAGAAGATGAACCAGCAATGCTTGATTTGATATTTACCCTAAATGAGTGGGATATAATGGAAGTTAAGATGGAAGCGCCCATGGGAATGAGTGACCAAAGTGTATTGAACTTTGAGTACCTGGTAGAGCTAGGAATTATCTCCCCCCCCCAAAAAAAACTAGGAATCAAAAGGCTGGCATACCGAAAGAGGAATTATAAACAGATGAGAAGTTTCCTAAGTTAAATACCTTGGGACACAGACCTCAGAGATAAGTCTGTACAGGGTATGATGGACTATGTTACCCAAAAGTGTCAGGAGGCAGTCAACAGGTTCATCCCGGCCCAAAGGGAAAAATCCGAGAAGCAACAGAAGAATCCATGGTATAATAGGGCATGTATGGAAGCGAAGAAACTGAACAAAAGGGCGTGGAGGAACTTCCGGAATAACAGAACACCAGAAAGCAGAGAGAGATACCAGAGAACCAGGAATGAGTACGTCAGGGTGAGAAGAGAAGCAGAGAAAAGTTTTGAAAATGATATAGCAAACAAAGCAAAGACTGAACCAAAGCAGCTCCACAGTCACATCAGAAGGAAAACAACAGTGAAAGAACAGGTATTGAAACTTAGAATAGGCGAGGACAGGTATACAGAGAATGACAGAGAGGTGTGTGAAGAACTCAACAAGAGTTTCCAGGGGGTCTTCACAATAGAACAAGGTGAGGTCACTGCGCTAGGAGAAAGGGAAGTAAACCAGGCAGCCTTGGAAGAGCTCGAAATTACGAGAGAGGAGGTCAAGAGACACCTGCTGGATCTGGATGTTAGAAAGGCTGTTGGTCCAGATGGGATCTCACCATGGATACTGAAAGAGTGTGAGAGGCACTTTGCTTGCCACTCTCCATAGAGTATAGTAAGTCACTGGAGACGTGAGACCACCCAGAAATATGGAAGACGGCGAATGTGGTCCCAATATACAAAAAGGGCGACAGGCAAGAGGCACTGAACTACAGGCCAGTGTCCTTGACTTGTATACCATACAAGGTGATGGAGAAGATCGTGAGAAAAAACCTTGTAACACATCTGGAGAGAAGGGACTTCGTGACAAATCGCCAACATGGGATCAGGGAGGGTAAATCTTGCCTTACAGGCTTGATAGAATTCTACAATCACGTGACAAAGATTAAGCAAAAAAGTGAGGGCTGGGCGGACTGCATTTTCTTGGATTGTCGGAAAGCCTTTGACACAGTACCGCATAAGAGGCTGGTACATAAGCTGGAGAGACAGGCAGGTGTAGCTGGTAAGGGTCTCCAGGTGATAACGGAGGACCTAAGGAATAGGAAGCAGAGAGTTACGGTGAGGGGTGAGACCTCCGATTGGCATGAAGTCACCAGTGGAGTCCCACAGGGCTCTGTGCTCGGTCCTATCCTGTTTCTGATATATGTAAATGATCTCCCGGAAGGTATCGATTCATTTCTCTCAATGTTTGCGGACGATGCTAAAATTATGAGAAGGATTAAAACAGAAGAGGACTGTTTGAGGCTTCAAGAATACCTAGACAAGCTGAAGGAATGGTCGAACAAATGGTTGTAAGAGTTTAACCCAACCAAATGTAATGTAATGAAGATAGGTGTAGGGAGCAGTTGGCCAGATACAAGGTATCATCTGGGAGAGGAAATTCTTCAGGAGTCAGAGAAACAAAAAGACTTGGGGGTTGATATCACGCCAGACCTATCTCCTACAGCACATATCAAGAGCATAACATCAGTGGCATATATGAACGGCATTCAGAAACGTGTGTAAAGAATCATTCAGAACTTTGTATATCACATATGTCAGGCCAATCCTGGAGTATGCAGCCCCAGCATGGAGTCCATATCTAGTCAAGGATAAGACTAAACTGGAAAAGGTTCAAAGGTTTGCAACCAGAATAGTACCCGAGCTAAGAGGTATGAGCTACGAGGAGAGACTACGGGAATTAAACCTCACCGCTGGAAGAGAGAAGAGTTAAGGGGGACATGATCACCACATTCAAGATTCTGAAGGGAATTGATAGGGTAGATAAAGACAGGCTATTTAACACAAGGGGCACACGCACAAGGGGACACAGGTGGAAACTGAGTGCCCAAATGAGCCACAGAGATATTAGAAATAACTTTTTTAGTGTCAGAGTGGTTGCCAAATGGAATGCATTAGGAAGCAATGTGGTGGAGGCTGACTCCATACACAGTTTTAAGTGTAGATATGATAGAGCCCAATAGGCTCAGGAATCTGTACACCTGTTGATTGACGGTTGAGAGGCAGGACCAAAGAGCCAGAGCTCAACCCCCGCAAACACAACTAGGTGAGTACACACACACACACAGTAAAATTTATTTGGTGTTGGATGTAATGGACTAGACACGCTTTACATGCTGACCAATCCACACACTAGAAAATGAAGTGACGACGATGTTTCGGTCTATCCTGGACCATTCTCAAGTCAATTGTGCTTTACATTTCTAAAATGATATATATTTTGGGACAGCAGATAGCTGATTTTCTGCATTACGTTACATTGTGTGTTACAAGGTATAAAAATCTGTCACACAGTAATAATTATTTTATGTTGAATGAAGTGGAGATGGAGATTGACTAGACACGCATAAATATCATTTAAAAAATTATATATATTTTGGACAGCAGAAAGCTGATTTTCCGCAAGGCGTTTTTTATGCTTTTTTGGTTTTGAAAAGAATTGACAGTTTAGACCAAGTTTAGTGAGGTCTTTTTGGTCCTTATTAAGATCGTAACTTGTGAGGTTTATGTAGTCATCCTTTGGACGAGGGATCTTTAACTGTCCACCGTTTAGGGCTGTCAATTTTCGGAATGTCTTAGTTTGTAAATAGGTTTTGTGTTGTTGTTTTAGTTTGAGTAATTCACTGTTGATGGTGTGCTTGAGTTGGTTGGGGATATTGTACTGGATCCATTTATTTAACTGCTATTCAGACTGCTCTGTAAGGGTTTGGAGGGCTTCCTTCTTCGTGTTAAGTTGATGCTGTATGAGATCTTCTTATTTTGAGGTTATCTTGAGTTGATTTCGGGGTTTTAGTGTCCCCGTGGCCCGGTCCTCGACTAGGCCTCCACCCCCAGGAAGCAGCCCGTGACAGCTGACTAACTCCCAGGTACATATGTACTGCTATGTAACAGGGGCATAGGGTGAAAGAAACCCATCGTTTCTCTCCGGCGCCCGGGATCGAACCCGGGACCACAGGATCACATGTCCAGCGCGCTGTCGCTCGGCCAGTTGGCCCCCAACATCTTGCCTACATTTATCTGTAAACTCTGTGTTGCAGACTGCTGGGTCATGTGGAGTTATATTGGTGAATACTGGCAGCAGGTATTCATTTATACATGTTGCACTGAATATGACTGCTCATTCTGTCCTGATTATTTTCTTGTTTAGGACTTCTATCCCTATGACCAGTGCTCTTACATCTTGGTTTAATTGGAAGAGAAGTTCTCCAAAAGTCATCTTCGTTTAGTGATCTGTACACAGATAATAGCCCTCCCCTTCTGTGAGATTTGTTTTTCTTTGACAATTATCAAAAGAATTAATTCCTATTGATGTTACGTTAATCGTAACTACCTGGCAAGAGAGGCAGACCTTAAACAGCAAGAGCTGCCAGTGGCAGATATTTAATCTTAAAGCCTAAGATCATGGGACCGCGGGAGCAAACTGCCAGGCTAAACCACACAGGTAACACCTGTCACTTAGGTCGCTGGCTCCTCCTAGTTAACAAACTAATAAAGGGTAGCCGACGGATTCTCACTTCGTATTTATAGAAGTGTGGTGCTGTGCAATGGACTCGAGCTTTAGGTACAGACTTGATATGAACATAAGCAGGCAAAGCGTTACAGAACATGAAATGTGGGGCAGTAATATTGGAAGGTTTGACGTAAACGACCGTTTTCTATAACAAACAATTTATTCCCAAAATAAACTAAAACTACTACAACAGGGACTTTACATTACTTTACTGTCACTCCAGTGGCACATTCAAGAACAGCTACTCAACAGCCTGATGGACCCACTGTATCCTTATCTCGTCGTCGCTGACTGACTAATGACACTAACTGAACACAGTGGTGCCCACTGGTGACGCAAGCTTGCAATCAATATTGTCATGGCTTCACGGTGACCAATAATATAATCATAAAAACTTGACTGGCGCTCGCTGCCCACAACGAGGTACCAAGTAACAAGGCAGTTAATCCAAGAATGATAACCCCTTATAAAAATTATACGTTAACACTTGTCTCTCAGGACAATCAACAACAAAAGTTACTCTAATTGAATTTAAACAATTACGTTAATACACACGTGTCTCAACGACACTTCAATGGCAGCAATAACTCGTAAATCAATTAATTACATCAACTTGAAAGTCAAGCATTCGGTGAGTAATTCCCAATTAATTACTGCAGACAACAGCCTATTAATTTAGACGAGTATTGATAAAGCCTGCTGTCTCTCAACTGACAGTTCACTTCCGGTCTTACGACAAGATTACCTTAACGAGGGTAGACTACTGTACCACACACAAGGTTACAAGACTCTCCGTGTAAACAACAACATCAACACCTGGTGAATTCACTAAGTGGCGGTTACTAATTCTCTTTAATTAGCTACGAGTGCTTAATCCCTCTTTCCGCAGACAGATCTGATCAGTCCAACGAATTACAACAGCTTAATTACAGCGCAATTGACTCCGATCGTAACCGTCTGGTTACGATCGGAGTCAACCCCCTTACGTTAATCAATCAATTAACGACAGCTGGAGTTCTACCTGCGCTGCCATTGAGTGAGGACGTGTCGCTTGACCGCTCCGGCAGTTTGAGGTAGTTGCCGTTTTCGCCAGCATGGGGTGTGGGGGTGTCTACCCTCCCTGCTGTTCCTGGTGGTGGGGACGTGGCGTGTTTTGCGATGGGCTGCCCTATTCCCACTGTAGTGCGGTTAAACTCCATCGGATTGGAGTTTACTGGCCGTGCTGGTTACCTGCTGGTGGACATGGTATTGAGTGACATGCTTCGAGTCCCGGTTCGGGACATATATGGTGTTGAGCTGGTCACTGCTCACCGTGTCATCATCAAGTTTGTGGGTGAGGCGGTGTACCGTGCTTTTCTACGGAGGTACGAGGGACGTACTTTGCAGCTGCAGGAAGGCTCCAGGTCTGTGACCATTTCGGACCGTAGTGGTGATGTGACGTATGTCAGTGTTCATGGCACCCCCATGGAGTTTCCTGAGACTCTCTTCCGGCGATTCTTCCAGAGGTACGGCTCCATCATCAGTGTGCGGATGAACTCACTTTCATCTGGCACGTATTCGGGTGTGAAGACCAACATTCGGACCCTCGGGATGCGACTGAGGTCGGACATTCCGTCCTCTCTCCGGCTGTTGGGATACTACGTGTGGGTGTTTTATGCCCGACAACCCTGTACTTGCTTCCGGTGTGGCTTGTTGGGGCATCAAGCTGCCGGGTGTAGTGCTGATCCGGTCGCTTCCGTGAACTTCTTCCGTGAAGAGGATTTCCCGCGCTCCCTCCGGGGGTGAGGAGGTGAGTGTCCCGTTCGCTGCTGAGGCTCCCCCAGCGTCACCCGACGTTTCCCCGGTTGTCGCAGACCCTCCTCCGGGTGTTGCGGTGCCGTCGGATGTTCCTCCTGTCCATGTCTCTGGCCCTGCCGATCCCGTGGACCTTCCTGGTAATCCCTATGGAGCATCGCCGTCTGCTACCTTGTCTTCGGATGCAGATCCTGGCCCTGCGTCCGCGCCTCGGGTCCCTGCTGTGTTGGGCGGTGGGGTGGCTGCGGAGCCTCCTGCTGTGTGTGGTCCGGTTCCTCCTGTGGTAGAGGCTGCTGCCGTTCTGCGTCAGGCGTCGGTTCGCCCGGCTAGTGGTGCCCGTGCTTCTGGATCTGCTTCCGGCTCTGACGATATCCGGCCGGAGCTCAAACGTTCCAAGCATTCGTCTACTGCCTGGGCTGATGTTGGGGACTTCAGTGACTGTGGGTCTTCAGGTGTTGACGGCGTGGCTCCGGATGAGTCGTTGTCTCCACGGTTGGTGGTGGCGGAGGTACATGTGCCTGCTGGGGCTGGTGCCTGTGTCTCGGGTGTGCCTCCTGTTCCTTCCCCGCCCGGGGGCTCTCCGCAGTGGTGTGTGGTGGGTTCCGGTGCCGGGGGTGGTGAGGATGCTGGTGCTGGGCGTGGCCTGGTGGTGACTTTGAGAAAGGATGCGCGCCGCCATGGTTCCCTGCAGTCGTCTGGTGGTGTGCCCGTGGCCGCTGGTGCCCCTGTGCTGGTGCCCTCTGTCCGGCCCCCTACTGTGGAGGACCTGGAGGCCTGGGTTGCCGAGTTCCTGCTGTATGAGAAGCCGGGGGACTTTTCTGATGAGCGGGTTCCTGGTGTATGGGATAGGGTGGCGATTACTCGCGTCCGGAGGGACACCATATGGGTTCCCTGTCTGCGAGTGTTTGTTGCCGGGGTTCCGATTCACATGGCGCCCCCGGTGGTGGGTCAAGCCTTTTGTGGGAGGTAGCTGATTTGGGAGGCGTTTGATATGCGGTATCCCCATTCCCGGGCAATTATATAAATTGATTTTACTTTGACATGTATGTTATCCTTCTACATTGCTCGCATGTGTTTTTATTCTTAGCTTCTTGTGTGCAGTGCGATTTTCTTGTTTTGTTTCATGATGTCCTTTATGTTGTGTTTTGTTCTCGGTCCTTCAGGCCGATGCGTGTTTGTTGTTATGTATGTACCTATGTTTATTTTCGGATTTGCATGGGTTGCTTGTTTATTATTGGTTTGTTGCTGGGCGGTTGGTTTGGTGTGGGTGTTTTTATTCATGTCTTGTTTCTGTGCTGTACGTTTACACTGGTGTTTTAATTATTACTTTACATGTTGTACTTGTTTATTATTATTATTTTGTGTGTATTGTGCTTGTCCTTTTATGTTTTCTGTTTGCATCTTGATGTTTGTTTTGTTTTGAGATCTTACTGTGCTTGCTTGTTTGACAATTGTTTTCTATTTTGTGTCTTGATGTCTGTGCTTTTCACTGCATTTATCATGTTTGTATTTTGTTGTACTGAGCTGTCGGCCCTTCTGGCCGGTGGTCTATTGTTTTATTTTGTTATGTTTTCTGTGTTTTCTTCTCGTTTTTTTGTATTTAAATTGCATGCTTTGCATGTAAAATAGAAATAAAATAAAAAATTAACGACAGCTCGTTAAATCGTTAACACTACATTAGTCTTCACTTGACAATTCCTCCACTGCGTGAACTTCACTGTGACTGTTGCCTTTACACGTCTCTACGTTAATGACAACAATGTTCAACGAAACAAGTGACCTCGTTAAGTAAATCGTGACCCCCGTGACGTTAAATGACTTTAATTCTCACGGAATCCTTCACAGTACACAACGCCTTCCACCAAGGACAAACTTGTCTACGGTTTACACACGGTACAGCACAGTACATCACAGTACATCCTTGCCACTCACGGCAAAACTTGTAAATGACTTCCCCAGTAAATTATCCACCAATAATTAACACTTCACCACAACACAACAGTAAAATAAGCGCTGGCCAATATAATAATGGAAATTTTTTATAACCAAGGGAAACCTCCCTGTTACCACTTTCACTGCTGGAAAAGGGGAATCAAATTGCAGCAAATTACATACACGGCACATAGGGAAATTGGAAACAAATAAAACTCACTTTACTCCACCACTGAATGTGTCTGTATGTGTCCTCACACACGTCAACCTCACAGTTGGGCTCAACCTCAACTTGGTGACGGCAACCAGGGTAAACTCACACGTCTCCAATTCCCATTCACCTCACCAGGTGGTCGACTTGGGACAGAGGACAGACGGAACACTGGGTGCGACCCCAGCTTCAGAGTTTTATTACCAACACAGGTACAGCAACAGGTACTCTGAGAGAGAACTCTATCAACATCAGAGGTC
The DNA here is from genome assembly GCF_040958095.1 of Procambarus clarkii. Classification (NCBI taxonomy): domain Eukaryota; kingdom Metazoa; phylum Arthropoda; class Malacostraca; order Decapoda; family Cambaridae; genus Procambarus; species Procambarus clarkii. The sequence goes on from NC_091151.1 coordinate 59,801,226, forward strand.
CGAGACTGTTCAACACGCTTCCACTACACATAAGGGGCATAACTGGCCGACCCCTCACAGTGTTCAAGAGAGAACTGGATAAGCACCTCCAAAGGATACCTGATCAACCAGGCTGTGACTCATACGTCAAGCTGCGAGCAGCCGCGTCCAACAGCCTGGTTGATCAGTCCGGCAACCAGGAGGCCTGGTCGACGACCGGGCCGCGGGGATGCTAAGCCCCGGAAGCACCTCAAGGTAACCCAAAACGGAAACAGTGTACTTACATCAATCTTGCGAGCCCGCCACACACACTCACATACATACGCGCCAATCTCACTCCCACTGCTGCTGCTTGATGATGACGTAGGCGTCCTCACTTCCTACACGTGGTCAGTTGGAGCACAGGGTCCTAGACCACGGGGTTAGCTCCACATACAGCGACCAGGTGGCGCGAACACGCCGGCTTAGGCAGCCCAGGGTGCGGGCACAACAGATTACACAGCTGGGATGTGGTACCACGCCCTTCCACTTGACACGGTACCGCAGGATACGATGGTACACGGTGTTACACGGTACACGAGACGGAATCCTTCACTGTTCCCTTCTAATTCCTCGGAATTAGAAATTTAAGGTTTCTCTCATAACACTGAAACCTTCTCTAGCACATCTCACTGCAGGACCTTCAAGCACAGATACGATAGACGGCGGATGTCACTAACCTAGGCCGATAATTAACAGCCTCACTCAGTCCAGTTGCTCTGAGATGGCGTCTCATAAACACACGGCTTAGATGTCTCAGTTCACACTTTCGGTGCACCTTTCCGAACTACCGGATTCTTACAGACGGCTCCCGGAAAGATAGCAAGATGATAGGCGTGACTTTAGTAACATTGCAGGCGGTATTTCCCGATGCCTTGCCTAGCACGGGAAAGTATGACCTCCCATAGCAACGTTCTTGGTAAGAATATTTTTTCCAGCCAAGACGGCCCCGGGGATAACATGCGGCACCCCTCAGCGTCTTGACCAATCACGGTTCAGCATTCCTGAGGCATAGGAGCCTTGGCCAATGGCGCACCTGCCTCACGACGCTACCCCCTCTCTCTCACGAGGTGGACATGTGATAGGGGGGGGGGAGGTCTACAGCCGTTATCCCCCCATACCTCCCTCTCTACACTTGACTTGTACAAAAAAATTCCCCTGAAATCAACTCCTTCCTGTAATTTCCTTCACAGACCTGATACAGCGATCAGAATGACATCAATGGCTAGCAAATGTCCCGGGCTGTTTAACGACACCCAACACGACTGTGGAAAAGTTATATTCAGAAAGTTGAATCACGGTGCACATCACTGGTGCACTATGCAATTTCGTACTTGATTCAGTGCACGAGAGAGCAGGAAAAATATGTCTCCTGACACCTTCCCATTACCTCCCCTCATTCGCCTTTCCTTCTCTAGTTCCCCCTTCCCTTCCTTCGAGCCGACATCGGTCATAAACACGTCAAGGGCAGGCATGTGACACTGTGCGGGCGTCTCAGGCCATATCTAGGGGAAGAGGAAGGGGAGGGCTATGAGCGGTGTACAGATCACTACATTCGTTCGAGGTGAAGAAAAATTAATAAATGTATACTGTATTACACGTGTTATAAAATTACTCAACGTTTCGAACCTACATGGTTCATTCTCAAGTGATTTTAAAGTACAGGGGATATTAGATTTATACCATTAGGGGGGAGGGTGTCAGGTGTAGACAAAATAGACCAATACAAATGGGACAAGAATAAGACATAAAGGGGAGAAAAGTAAGGCGTTAAAGTTTGAAGAAAAAGGCGAAAATAGGAGCCAAAGCACGTCGGGCCCATGATTCACGTGAATTGTTCATAGCATGTTGAGCAATGTCTTCTATGTTTGCATCTTCATGTTCCGGTCTTTTTCTTACTCTCATGGTGGGTAGATGAATAGTTCCATAATTTGGGTTTTCATGGTAGGTTTTTCCATTTTTATGTGGCTTGTTTCAAGAATTCGTAATCATCTTACATCTTGGGTTTTGTCTATTATACATGTGTTTTTATGCAATCTATATAAATAAAAATGGAAATGTTCGTTTGTTCATAATCGCTAATCTCCGGAATTTCTTCACTGATTACTTTGAAATTTTTACACCACATTCCATTCTCATCCCAGCACGTTTTTATATACATACTATATAGATGCCTATATATATATATATATATATATATATATATATAGATATATAGTTTTTTCTGAAAAACTTTGTTTTTCATGTGAAGGAAATCTTCGAAATCTCTTTACCGATTGCGTTGAAATTATGACACAACGTTGCATTCGAATATGGGCGTCTTTTTATATACCTGCCATATACATAACTCACCTGTGACAAGAAAAAACATGCTTATTTTGAAAAACAGCTCCATCTGTTGGTCGTAAGAGCAACATACGCTGTAATCTCTGAAAGATCTTCACTGATTGTTTTGAAATTGTGACACAATGTTGTATTTGAATAGGCGCGTCTTTTCATGTACCTACTTTATAGATGCCACCCCTGTGACAGGTAAAAACATGCATTTTTTATGAACAGTGCCATCTGTTGCACATAAGATCAACACATGCTATGCTAAATATGTTACAATTCAATTTCAATGTTTCTGATTTCATTGATAAATGGAATTTTCATAAATTTCGATTTATTTAATTTGGATTCAATTTTTTTTGTGACATTGCGTTGGAATTGAGCTGTGTTGTTAACCATGCCGTTCATTTCTTGAGTATAGTTTATTTTTCAATTTTTTCGTTATTTTTCATTTCGTTTTTTAACTTTTTTTCTTATATTTCAGTGATGGGGACATCTGGGGCCAGATTCACGAAGCAGTTATGCAAGTACTTACGAAAGTGTACATTGTTCCCCAATCTTTGATGGCTTTAGTTGCATTTATTAAACAGTTTACAAGCATGAAAACTTGTCAATCAACTGTTGTTATTGTTATAAACAGCCTCCTTATGCTTCGCAGCTCATTAACTGTTTAATAATTGTAAACAAAGCTGCCAAAGATTGAGAAGAATACAGGTTCGTAAGTGTTTGCCTAACATCTTTGTGAATCTAGCCCCAGATTATTTGATGTTCCCAATTTTCTGATGGGAACATCAGATCATTTGATCATCTGACGAGGGAGTGGGGAATGGTGGGGAGGACGAGGGGACAGGTGAGGGGGGTAATGGTGGGGGAGGACGAGGGGACAGGGGAGTTGGGGATGGTGTGGATGAGGGGAATGGAGAATGGTTGGGATGACAAGGGGAGAGGAGCGAGGGGGATAGTGAGGAGGATGACGGGACGGGGGAGGAGAGGAAATGGTAGGGAGGACGAGGGGACGGGGAGTAGGAGATTGAGGGGAGGACGAGGGGATGGTGGAGTAGCGAAAAATTCGAGATTTGTGTAACGTTTTCAATTAATTTTCACTATATTCGAATATTTTTTGAGCTCCCTGCCCCTTAATTTTACTTCCAGCTTGCCCTTGCCTCCCTGAAATCTAACAACTCTATTCTTATCCTTCCTTCCGACAAAGGCAATTCGGTGCTTGTCTTTGAGCGTGTGGGCTACCTCCTGAAAGCAAATGCCCTACTTCCCTGACTTCTAATTTTTTGGATTGCCATAAAACTTTCTTCAACCGCAAACTAAGACAGCTCTCTCGTCTTTACCCTCCTGACATCGATCTTATTAATCGTTTTCGAGTCATCTGCCCTTCTCTTCCTTATTTGTATGATCAACCTAAGACTCATAAACCTGGTGCTCCTCTTCACCCTATCATTTCTTCAAGGGGGCTCTGTCGACTACCCTCTTGCCTCCTGGCTAACTAAAACTCTGATTCCTTACCTTGGTACTTTTTCTCCTGCCCACCTTCGTCACTCTCAGGACACTCATAGAAAGACTGCGCCTGCAGCCCTCCTGTAAGATGCCTAGTCTTGATGTCGACTCTCTGTTCACTAATGTTTCCCCTCGATGACGTTCTCTCTTTCCTTAGACAGAAGGCGACTGAGAGCCTTTTTCCTCGCCTGCTTCCCACTGACGTTTTCCTCGAACTCATCAGACTCTGTGTTGATTCTAACTCATTCTCTTTCAACTGCAAATACTTCTCTAAAATTTTCGGTGTCGCTATGGGTTCCCCTCTTTCCCCTGTTCATGCTAATCTCTACGTGGAATACTTCGAAACGTTTCTTTATCCTTCTATTGATACTCGTCCCTCTCTCTGGCTTCGCTATGTTGATGATATTTTTGCTTAATGGCCCCATGACCTTAGTCTTTTCCAGCTTTTCTTCTCCTCTCCTCTCTGAACAATCTGGATCCTTCAATACATTTCAAAGTTGAATGGAAATTTAATTCAACTTTCCCTCCTTCCTTTTCTGGACGTTCACGTTCACAGCTCTGTGCCCGGGTTCTTTTTCTCTGTCTACCGCAGACCCATGCATAGCGGCATGTACAATCATTTCTTTTCCTACCATCCTCCTTCTGTTAAGAAAAGTGTCCTCGTCTCTCTCTTCCTCTGCGCTCTACACATCTGCGACCCTCAGTTCGGTAATTCTAAAATTTCCTTTATTTACAAATCATTCTCTCCCCTTGGTTACCCTTTTAATATTTATGGACTGTGCCTATTCTCAAGCTAAAAGAAATTTCTTTCATCCTAAACCTGCTACCAACACTAGCAGCAATGTGCTCCGCCTTCCCTTCATATCTAGTTCACACTGGTCCTCCGGCTTCTAATGCTGCTGGTGTCTACTCTATTTCTTGTTCGTCTTGTAGTCTCCAATATTTTAGTGAAACTGGGCATACACTTAATGACAAACTTAAAAACACAAGAGAAGTGTTAAGTCTACAGACACAAACAACGCTCTCTTCTGCCATGTTAGGGATTCTAATCATCCTATTGATTGGTCTTCCTCAAAAATAATCTTTCCTGACTCTACTCTACACAGACGCCATCTTGTAGAATCAGTTCTGATACACACCCTACCCAACATGAGCCTGATTCCTGGCTTTGTTGCTGTTGACTCTTCCCTTTCACGGTATATACTCAAATGTTCTAAACTTTCTAACATACGTGACCTAACATAAGCCTGCCCTTCATTTTTCTCTTTCTTTTTCTTTTTTCTCTCACGTTCCCATTATTATACCTATTATTACTCCCTTTATTACACCTTACCAACCGTACCTTTTCCCTTGCTCTTTTCTTCCTCTTAGATTTCCGTCTCCTCATCTCTCTTGCATTACTCATGCCTTTGCCTCCCTCGTCTCATAGAGCCAAAGTAGCTGAAGGATGATCCACTGCGATATGCCACAACAAGCCACTGGTTACTACTCATTCAAGCCTGGCAAAAATATTTCCAGAGACATTGCAGTAACCATACACAGATTCAGACTTGGTTACAAGTGCTGCTGGGAGGTAGTAAACCCAATAGTTAAAGAGTGTCATATCTGTGGAACAGAAGCAGAGGCGCCCCTGTTACACTACTTACTGGAATGTGAAGCTACTGAAGCCCTGCGGATCAAACTCAACATTAATCCAACAACAGCAGCTGCATTAGATGAACATTCCACATCTACTACAATGATTAGAAAAGCCGTAGAGGAATGGAACTCATTAGTGAGCATTCTGCATCTATATCCGCCACCAATATAATGTTAATAAAACAAGACTAAAACCAGTGCACTAAAACAGAAGGGAAAAAGAAATAGGGAAAAAAAGGAATCCATACCAACATTTAAAACTTTGACCCAAATATCACAGTAACAAGGTTATCGCGAATAACTGAACACATTTACGGGCTCACCATAGCCCGTACTACATGGACATTTCATCTTTATTTGACATCATCTTTTTTATTTGACAATGAAAACACAATATTGCTCTCTTCTCAAGTCATTTTACTAGTCATTATACATTTTACTAACAACTACTGTGCAGCAGGATATCTTAAATCATAATAATATTTTCAGGCGTAGCATCGTGTTGCTCATTCCTTAAACTGAAATGGTAAGATAACTAATGGTGGTGTTCAGAGCATCTGTGAAGGTCATTGTTAATTGATGACGACAACAATGTTCCTTCAGTCAATTCTCTAATATCATCAGTTACATACCATTTATGGTTATATTGGTTGAATGGTGATGGCAACAATGTTTCTCTTTAATTGAGCTAGTATTGCCAACATTATATTGCCAAGGTTTATGGTGTACGATGCTTATAAAGGTTATATTGGCTAACTGACGATGGCAAGACTGGAGCTATCGGTCCACCCTAGTAAAGTCAGCTATTGTTTCATAATGGTCTTCTTCTGTTAATAATAATAATAATAATAATGCAGATAATAATAAAAATAATAATAATAATAATAATAATAATAATAATAATAATAATAATAATAATAATAATAATAATAATAATAATATTAATATCAATAATAATAATATTTATTAGGGGAAAAGTACATACATATTAAATTGGATACAAATGACAATCCCCATACCCCTCAGCCAGGGAAAATGATCGAGGGACATCACCACAGACAGGCACAGGGAAGAATGGTGCATACTACCTGTGAATGGATCAGCCAGACATTAGGGGAATTCAGCAGTGACCTGCAGGAAATGAAAGTGGGATTCAGCAGAGACCTGCAGGAAATGAATGTGGGATTCAGCAGTGACCTGCAGGAAATGAAAGTGGGATTCAGCAGAGACCTGCAGGAAATGCAAGAATTAAAACATACCCAAAAAAATGAGTTGGAGGAAGCCAAGGACAAGATAAAGAGACTGAGGGAAAAATCAGAATTCAAACCAGTACAGAGTATGCAACCTCCTGGAGACAGGGTACGAAGCTGATGGAGGGCGCCTTCCAGGGGGACTCTCGTTTGCAGAAATACTGCAAAACATCCAAAGTGCCAAGCCTGTTTTAGAGGCAGAAGCTATGAAAGCAGCTACCTCACAGGAAGGTGCAAAATGTACTGAACAAATGTTGGAAAGGAAAAAAACAGTTATAATTGTAGGAGTACAGGAACCAGAAGGATCCAGTCGGGAGGAGTGGAGAAGGGGGGAACGAGCAACAATGACAGAGATCATGGAGAGATTGGATATGGAAGAGGCAAATGGCAACATAGAGAAGGTTTTCAGACTGGGCATCTACAAGAAGAAAAGGAAACGACTGATAAAGGTAGTTCTAATGAACGAGGTAATACAAGAAAAAATCCCATCCAGAAAGAGCAGATTTATGAGGTTAGGGGGATGTGATGACGTCTCTCTGCAAAGGGACATGACAAGGGAAGAGAGAAGGAAGGCTGCAGAAGCAAGGAGACGCAAAGAAAGGGTTAGAATATGGGAGTCACAAGACTCAGATCAGTAGCTCCAGGAACCTCAGAGGGGAGTGGAATCCCCCCACCAACAAGCCAGTAACCCCAGGGTTGTTTATAACAGAAGCCTCTCATCATCCATCTCAATAGCGATCCCTCAACAATCACCTGCACCTCCCCAGACAGTGAAGTTCCTCTTCAGACCATGTCCCCTCCCTGTTCCCTGACCCCAGGCCCACTATGTCCCCCCCCTCATGCCCGTCTTCTTCCACAGCCCCTTCCACAGGCCCTCCCTGTTCCTTCACCCCTTGACCTTCCCTTGTTTCTCCAGCCCATGCCCTTCCCAGTTCCGCCACCCCAAGCTCTCCTTCCTACCCCAACCCCCCTTCCTCCTTGACCCCACCCCTCCCAAGGCTCCCTTTCCCTCCCCAACCCCCAGTCTCCCGGTCAACCCAACCCAGTCTCCCTTGCAAACCCCAACCCGTGATCTCCCACCACATGCCCCTCCTGCTTCCTCATCCCATGCCCTAATTAACCCCAACCCCCGACCCCTTCAGCCACACCACCTAATACCCTTCTGGCCTCCCAGGTCCTCCTTGCTAGGCCCTCCCACCCCATGACACCTCCTGCCCTCCAACTCCAGATGAATCAACAGAAACTGAGAATAGACAGAGGAGAGTCAGCTTCAATGTAATGTACTCGAACATAAATGGGGTTACAAGCAAGACAACTGAACTTAGGGAAAGAGCACAGGAAGTAAACCCAAATGTAATTGGACTCACAGAAACAAAACTCTCAGTAATCATAATGAATGCAGTGTTTTCCCAGGACTACAGTGTAATAGGTAAAGAGAGGAAAGGAAGGGGAGGAGCCGGAGTGGCTCTACTGATGAGAAAGGAATTGAGTTTCGAGGAGATGGTTATTCCGGAATGCAAAGGGTTCAGAGACTTCATAACAGGTATCATGACGATAGGAGGATCAAGAGTAGTAGTAGCAGTCATATATAACCCCACCACCAAATGAAAGAAAACCCAGGCAAGAGTATGACAGAAACAACATAGCAGTTAGCACTATAATTGAGAGAGCAACCGCTGCTGCCTGTAGAAATTGCTCCCATCTGCTCATAATTGGGGACTTTAATCACCGAAGGATAGACTGGGAAAACAAGGAACCACATGGAGGTGAGGAAACATGAAGAGCAAAACTGTTGGACCTGGCGACTAGAAACATTTTAAGTCAGCCTGTTAAGGGTCCCAAGAGAATGAGAGGCAACGATGAACCAGCAAGACTCGACCTAGTATTTACTCTGAACGATTCAGACATAAGGGAAATCGTTCTCGAATCTCCCGTGGGAATGAGTGATCACAGTGTGAGAGTTTGAGATTAGTAGAATAAGTGAAATGGTTGAGGAATTGAGCTCGGAAAATTTCTAAGAATTTTATTTATTCTTTAACCTTTATTCCTGTCGTGATATTCAATTAGGTCGCCTGAGGAAGGACTTGCTTAGCTAACACACAAAGTGTAGTAAGCTGCTCATTCCTCACTCTAGGACCATATATGAACAATTGACTAGGAGCGAGCAAACGCTGAGACCCCAATGAAAATTGAAATCCCCTCCACTTGGTCGCTGACCTTCGCCATTCGCCGAAATGAATCTAACGAGTTGGTCCTGGGCTCTCACAACAATAATTTATTGTTGTGTGGTGCCGTATATTTGGTCCAAAACTCTGAATCAGTTTCAATTTTTATAGTCGAGTGTGACAGTACACTTACAGGGCAATAATAATGTGTGGGGGTGTAACGAAAAGACAGTGTTCAACATAACAACTTAGTTTATTCAATAAAGTACTAACTACTACAACAAAACAAAAAGAAATATCAATGACGTTAGTCGAAATCCTTCCTGTGACACTATCAATGACAGCTAGACACCAGCCCCTCGGACTGCATAATGAACTAACTCGAACATAAGCGTGAACACAGAGGAATCAACAAGATACAAGAACTAACAGATCTATAATCACAATTACAACAAATGACACATTGGATTCTGAAACACGTCTCCAGTAACCTCCTACTGTTCTACGCCCTGTGCAGTCTACACCTGCAATAGCGGTTGCAATGCAATAAAATCAGTAGCCTTTCAATGACAACAATGACTAATGGGTTCACTGGCAACTCCAGCACCCTTCCTCAAATTAATCCTTACGTTAACACTCCGTCCCACGGACGATCAACAATCAATAACAATTTGATTTACGTTAATAACAAAATAACATTCACGTTAATTTAATAACTCTTACAACTGTCACTAGTAACGCGGAAAGTATACAACGCTCTACCCGTCGAGCATTCAGTGAGAAAATCCCATTAATCCCTGTACTACCAGACAGCTGATTAATTTCTTTACTAGTTACGTTAATTTACGTTAATCGGTTACTAATCACTAAGCGATGGTAAACTCTGATTTACAATGTCCAACGTGCTAAGAGAACGGTAATCACTCGTGATTACCTTTAGAGTAATTAATTACTATCCTCAAGATCAATAATTAAACAATTAAATACGCAACCTTTCACACTGGCTCAGCAATTTACATTAAGGTATGAATTCCGTCTAAGCCTTCCATACTCAGACCTATTCAGGCGGCTAATAACAGTAATTAGCCCCACGTTTACGTTATTCTAAAATGACGTTACTCCTCCCACGAGTTAATCAAGTGCCGGTACTTCCGGGCAGATAAATAACGACGTTACGTTAATGGAACAATAGAGCCTTCATGTGAGTCGATCAAACACGGATCGAGGTTAATTACTTTGACTTCCTGAAACACGTCAATTACCCGGCCCACTGACCGTTAATTACGACAGACAATACTCTAATTCTTATCTGGCTGATGGCTAGGTTCCCTGAGACTACCGTAGCTGCTTTGCAAGAAAGTAAATTAAGCCAAACGTATTCTACGTTACTCAAATTGTCAAAGAACAAATTCTCTTAAAGCAAAGAGCATTTCCTTGGTTACGTTATATTAATTGCCTCGCAATCACCTCACTGAATACTGGACTTCGATGTTCTACCAGATAAACAGGAGAATATAAAACCCAAGTACTCGTCTACAGCCGAGTTCACCCACGACAATGACAAATCACAGTGATTTACGTTAAAATCCGGTTGCAATGACAATACTGCAGAACCTAGTAAAATAACATGCAGGACATAAACCCTCTAAAACACTGCCCCACAATGACTTTACTGAACTGCAATCATATACGGTGATTGCTCAACACTTGCAACAATCACCATAATTGACAACCCCTTTGTAATAACACACACGGCAAGTACTCTAAATTCCAAGTAGCAGAATACTGCCCAACACTTACTTACTGTTGCAAATGACCAACAGTGCGCTCTAAATAACCCCTTAGAACACAGGTCCACACATTGCAATCACCACAGTAAAAAACACAATAACACTGGGCACCGTGACACTACTATAATATATATATAATTACGGCTGACACATGTAGCCTACAGCTATCAAACGTTACTGGGAACACTAAGGAGATCTTGCACTCCTTAAATCACATGGGTGAGTGATTTATCGATCCCACAGGCCGAAAAACACTCCCGAGAATTACGTTACTCGACAGAGCGACGGCTATCACTCACCAACAGCCTCGTCACTCATCAAATTCTACCAAAATTACGCTAATACTGCAACCACAAATATATATATATATATATATATATATATATATATATATATATATATATATATATATATATATATATATATATATATATATATATATATATATATATATATATATATATATATATATATATATATATATGTATATATATATATATATATATATATGTATATATATATATATATATATATATATATATATATATATATATATATATATATATATATATATATATATATATATATATATATATATGTGTGTGTTTATATCACGAAAATAAACACGTTATTAAGAATGTGACAATGTCAGACCACGGAGGAAAATGAAACAGGAATTTCCTTAAGTACTTTCGTATATTAAATACATCTTCAGAAGGAAGATTCCTTCTGAAGATGTATTTAATATACGAAAGTACTTAAGGAAATTCCTGTTTCATTTTCCTCCGTGGTCTGACATTGTCACATTCTTAATAACGTGTTTATTTTCGTGATATAAACACACACACATATATATATATATATATATATATATATATATATATATATATATATATATATATATATATATATATATATATATATATATATATATATATATATATATATATATATATATATATATATATATATATATGTCGTACCTAGAAGCCAGAACGCACTTCTCAGCCTACTATGCAAGGCCAAATTTGCCTAATAAGCCAAGTTTTCATGAATTATTTGTTTTTCGACTACCTAACCTACCTAACCTAACCTAACCTAACTTTTTCGGCTACCTAACCAAACCTAACCTATAAAGATAGGTTAGGTTAGGTTAGGTAGGGTTGGTTAGGTTCAGTCATATAACTACGTTAATTTTAACTCCAATAAAAAAAATTGACCTCATACATAATGAAATGGGTAGCTTTATCATTTCATAAGAAAAAAATTAGAGAAAATATATTAATTCAGGAAAACTTGGCTTATTAGGCAAATCGGGCCTTGCATTGTAGGCTGAGAAGTGAGTTCTGGCTACTAGGTACGACATATATATATATATATATATATATATATATATATATATATATATATATATATATATATATATATATATATATATATATATGTATATATATATATATATGTATATATATATATATATATATATATATATATATATATATATATATATATATATATATATATATATATATATATATATATATATATATGTATATATATATGTATTTATATATATATATATGTCGTACTTAGTAGCCAGAACGCACTTCTCAGCCTACTATGCAAGGCCCGATTTGCCTAATAAGCCAAGTTGTCATGAATTAATTGTTTTTCGACTACCTAACCTACCTAACCTAACCTATAAAGATAGGTTAGGTTAGGTTAGGTAGGGTTGGTTAGGTTCGGCCATATATCTACGTTAATTTTAACTCCAATAAAAAAAAATTGACCTCAAACATAATGAAATGGGTAGCTTTATCATTTCATAAGAAAAAAATTAGAAAAAATATATTAATTCAGGAAAACTTGGCTTATTAGGCAAGTCGGGCCTTGCATAGTAGGCCAAAAAGTGAGTTCTGGCTACTAGGTACGACATATATATATATATATTTATATATATATATATATATATATATATATGTCGTACCTAGTAGCCAGAACTCACTTCTCAGCCTACTATTCAAGGCCCGATTTGCCTAATAAGCCAAGTTTTCCTGAATTAATATATTTACGATATTTTTTTTCTTATGAAATGATAAAGCAACCCTTTTCTCTATGTATGAGGTCAATTTTTTTTTTATTGGAGTTAAAATTAACGTAGATATATGACCAAACCTAACCAACCCTACCTAACCTAACCTAACCTATATTTATAGGTAAGGTTTGGTTAGGTAGCCAAAAAAAGCTAGGTTAGGTTAGGTTAGGTAGGTTAGGTAGACGAAAAAACATTAATTCATGAAAACTTGGCTTATTAGGCAAATCGGGCCTTGAATAGTAGGCTGAGAAGTGCGTTCTGGCTATTAGGTACGACATATATATATATATATATATATATATATATATATATATATATATATATATATATATATATATATATATATATATATATATATATATATATATATATATATATATATATATGTCGTACCTAGTAAGAACATAAGAACAAAGGTAACTGCAGAAGGCCTATTGGCCCATACGAGGCAGCTCGTATTCTATAACCACCCAATCCCACTCATATACTTGTCCAACCCGTGCTTGAAACAATCGAGGGACCCCACCTCCACAATGTTACGCGGCAATTGGTTCCACAAATCAACAACCCTGTTACTGAACCAGTTTTTACCCAAGTCTTTCCTAAATCTAAACTTATCCAATTTATATCCATTGTTTCGAGTTCTGTCCTATTAATTCGGAGGAGGACTCACTATCACTTCAAGTTGATCTAGATAGGGTTTTGAAATGGTCAAAGGATTGGCAGATGCAGTTTAATGCTGATAAATGTAAAGTTCTGAGGTTAGGTAATGATGATAGAGTTACAAGATACGAGCTAGATGGTGTTGTGATTGCAAAGTCGGATTGCGAAAGGGATCTGGGAGTTATGATTAGTAAGAATTTAAAACAAAAGGATCAATGCATAAATGTTCGTAATAAGGCAAATCGGACACTTGGATTTATTAATCGCAGCGTTAGTAAGACACCTGGTGTGGTTCTCAAGCTATATCTTGCTCTAGTTAGGCCCCATTTAGATTATGCAGTTCAGTTTTGGTCGCCATATTATAGAATGGATATAAATTCACTTGAACGTGTCCAGCGTAGGATGACTAAGTTAATTCCCCAAATTAGAAATCTTTCATATGAATAAAGATTAACAAAGCTTAAGTTGCATTCACTGGAAAGGCGAAGAGTTAGGGGTGACATGATAGAGGTTTACAAGTGGATGAATGGACATAACCGGGTGGATATTAATAGGGTATTAAAAGTATCAACACAGGACAGAACACGAAACAATGGATATAAATTGGATAAGTTTAGATTTAGGAAAGACTTGGGTAAATACTGGTTCAGTAACAGGGTTGTTGATTTGTGGAACCAATTGCCGCGTAACATTGTGGAGGTGGGGTCCCTCGATTGTTTCAAGCACGGGTTGGACAAGTATATGAGTGGGATTGGGTGGTTATAGAATAGGAGCTGCCTCGTATGGGCCAATAGGCCTTCTGCAGTTACCTTTGTTCTTATGTTCTAATAAGGCAAATCGGACACTTGGATTTATTAATCGCAGCGTTAGTAACAAGACACCTGGTGTGGTTCTCAAGCTATATCTTGCTCTAGTTAGGCCCCATTTAGATTATGCAGTTCAGTTTTGGTCGCCATATTATAGAATGGATATAAATTCACTTGAACGTGTCCAGCGTAGGATGACTAAGTTAATTCCCCAAATTAGAAATCTTTCATATGAAGAAAGATTAACAAAGCTTAAGTTGCATTCACTGGAAAGGCGAAGAGTTAGGGGTGACATGATAGAGGTTTACAAGTGGATGAATGGACATAACCGGGGGGATATTAATAGGGTATTAAAAGTATCAACACAGGACAGAACACGAAACAAAGGATATAAATTGGATAAGTTTAGATTTAAGAAAGACTTGGGTAAATACTGGTTCAGTAACAGGGTTGTTGATTTGTGGAACCAATTGCCGCGTAACGTGGTGGAGGTGGGGTCCCTCGATTGTTTCAAGCGCGGATTGGACAAGTATATGAGTGGGATTGGGTGGTTATAGAATAGGAGCTGCCTCGAATGGGCCAATAGGCCTTCTGCAGTTACCTTTGTTCTTATGTTCTTATGTTCTTATGTCCTGTGTTGATACTTTTAATACCCTATTAATATCCCCCCGGTTATGTCCATTCATCCACTTGTAAACCTCTATCATGTCACCCCTAACTCTTCGCCTTTCCAGTGAATGCAACTTAAGCTTTGTTAATCTTTCTTCATATGAAAGATTTCTAATTTGGGGAATTAACTTAGTCATCCTACGCTGGACACGTTCAAGTGAATTTATATCCATTCTATAATATGGCGACCAAAACTGAACTGCATAATCTAAATGGGGCCTAACTAGAGCAAGATATAGCTTGAGAACCACACCAGGTGTCTTGTTACTAACGCTGCGATTAATAAATCCAAGTGTCCGATTTGCCTTATTACGAACATTTATGCATTGATCCTTTTGTTTTAAATTCTTACTAATCATAACTCCCAGATCCCTTTCGCAATCCGACTTCGCAATCACAACACCATCTAGCTCGTATCTTGTAACTCTATCATCATTACCTAACCTCAGAACTTTACATTTATCAGCATTAAACTGCATCTGCCAATCCTTTGACCATTTCAAAACCCTATCTAGATCAACTTGAAGTGATAGTGAGTCCTCCTCCGAATTAATTTCCCTACCGATTTTCGTATCATCGGCAAATTTGCAAATGTTGCTACTCAAACCTGAATCTAAATCATTTATATATATTATAAACAACAGAGGTCCCAGGACAGAGCCTTGAGGCACTCCACTTACAACATTTTCCCACTCTGACTTGATTCCATTTATGCTAACTCTCTGTTTCCTTTGGTATAGCCATGCCCTAATCCAGCTTAATATAGCACCCCCAATACCATGAGACTCTATCTTTTTAATCAGTCTTTCATGTGGCACTGTATCAAAAGCTTTGCTAAAGTCAAGGTATACAACATCGCAATCCTTACCACTATCAACTGCCTCAACAATGCTAGAATAAAAAGATAACAAATTTGTTAAACATGAACGGCCATTTATAAAACCATGTTGAGACTCAATTATTAATTTATGTTTTTCAAGATGAAGACGAATTTTATTTGCTATTATAGATTCCAGTAACTTTCCCACAATAGACGTTAGGCTAATTGGTCGATAGTTAGACGCAAGTGATCTATCTCCTTTCTTAAAAACTGGTATCACATTAGCAACTTTCCAAAACTCTGGCACTCTGCCTGACTCTATTGATTTATTAAATATGGTTGACAGTGGGTCACAAAGCTCCTCTTTGCATTCTTTAAGCACCCTGGCAAACACTTCATCCGGCCCTGGGGATTTGTTTGGTTTGAGTTTTACTATTTGTTTAAGAACATCCTCCCTGGTAACTGCTAAACTCGTCAACCTGTCCTCGTCCCCACCCACATAGACTTGTTCAGCTGAAGGCATATTGTTAAGTTCCTCTTTAGTAAATACAGATACAAAATATTTATTAAAAATACTACTCATCTCTTCATCACTATCTGTTATTTGACCTGTCTCAGTTTTTAATGGACCTATCCTTTCCCTAGTCTTAGTACGATATAACTGAAAAAACCCTTTAGGATTTGTCTTTGCTTGCCCTGCTATGCGAACTTCATAGTTTCTTTTTGCTTTCCTTATCTCTTTTTTAACATTTCTAACCAGTTGTACGAATTCCTGTTCTAAAGTGATCTCCCCATTTTTAATCCTTTTGTACCAAGCTTTTTTTTTACCTATAAGGTTCTTCAAATTCTTTGTTATCCACTTTGGGTCATTAGTATTCGATCTATTCAATTTGTATGGTATACTACGTTCCTGTGCTTTGTTTAGAATATTCTTAAATAAGTTATATATTGAATCCACATCGAAATCCCCATTTAAGTCACCTATCGCTGGGTTCATGTCTCGCTCCAAGACCGGCCCACACCCCATACCCAAGACTTTCCAATCAATTTGACCCAAAAAATTTCTTAGGCTATTAAAATCAGCTTTTCGAAAATCTGGCACTTTAACAGAATTTTCTCCTACTGGTCTATTCCATTCTATGCTAAATCTGATTTCTTTGTGATCACTGCTCCCTAGCTCACTCCCTATTTCGATGTCATTAATTTGCGTTTCCCTGTTAGTTAACACTAAATCTAAAATATTATTTTCCCGTGTAGTCAGAACTCACTTCTCAGCCTACTATGCAAGGCCCGATTTGCCTAATAAGCCAAGTTTTCATGAATTAATTGTTTTTCGACTACCTAACCTACCTAACCTAACCTAACCTAACTTTTTCGGCTACCTAACCAAACCTAACCTATAAAGATAGGTTAGGTTAGGTTAGGTAGGGTTGGTTAGGTTCGGTCATATATCTACGTTAATTTTAACTACAATAAAACAAAATTGACCTCATACATAATGAAATGGGTAGCTTTATCATTTCATAAGAAAAAAATAGAGAAAATATATTAATTCAGGAAAACTTGGCTTATTAGGCAAATCGGGCCTTGCATAGTAGGCATAGAAGTGCGTTCTGGCTACTAGGTACGACATATATATATATGTATATATATATATATATATATATATATATATATATATATATATATATATATATATATATATATATATATATATATATATATTTATATATATTTATATATCCCATTTGTCATGGCCCTGGGAACAATTCAAGAAATTAGCACCACACTCTGGTATCACTCCATATCACTCCACAATAATCAATGGCCAGGAATCACTGACGTTACACATGCAAGATTACACATGGAATAATATCACTCTGTCTCGCGGACGATCAAAAATGAATGAATTACCACAATTCAATATAAATATTACATGGACATCCTCTCAGTCCTTGGCTAATCTATGTATACTCTGTTCCCGTGTGTACCCACACACACACACTGTACGTCTGTGTACACAAGACGTACGTCCCTCTGGACTGACAAGATGACAACAAGGGTGATTAACTCCTTGTCCACACTTCACTTCACCTCTACAGGTGCTTAGTGACAATGCGACGGAACACCTGACTTCGAATTCAAGCTTTAGAGACTAACTAATCACCAGAAATACACACATAGGTACTTACTCATTAATACTGCCGGCCTTACACACACACCATTCCCATACATCAGGCACCCTGCTACGGGTGGCTGACTCTTTGCGGTGGAGATGGCTAGAGCGGTCCTCACGTGGTATCTTAAGTGCAATTGGCGTGCACTCGAATCCCCCCTCAACCCCCCTCACTACACGGCTCTTCCATGACGACGAGTCAAGTGGCTGGCAAAGGCGGCCCACAGCTCACCCACCATGCGGCCTAGCTGTTTCCACGCAAACTTGAGTCTCGCTTCAAGCCATACAATAGAATGATGCTATTGGCATATCTCTGTCCACAGACGTGCTACCCCGGCCAGGGTAACATTTCTGGAATGCTGATGACGGGGGCACTCACATGAGCCCAAACACTAGATGTTTCGGTTGTTGGTTACCAAACTTAAGTCCGCGCACTTAACAAGTGCACTTAACAAGTGTACTCGCCTCCACAGGCATAAGAGCACCATTGTAAGTGAGCTGGTGAACCATCCCCTCACACACAGTGTTCTGTTGTTTGAGTATCTGGTCATACTGTTATCTTGAATAGTAGAGGAAAGACGGCTCAAGACATGATGGACTACATCACACAGAAGTGCAAGGAGGTAGCAGACAAGTTCGTCCCAATACAAGCGGAAATGAAATGCAAATGAGAAACCCGTGGTTTAATCAAGGATGTAAGCTAGCAAATCCACTAAGTAAAGGCTTGTGGAGAAACTATAGAAACAACAGAACACTAGAGAGCTGAGAAAGATACCAGAATGCCGGGAATGAATACATCTGGGTGAGAAAAGAGGTAGAGAGGCAATATGAAAATGACATAGCGAGCCAGGCAAAGACTCAACCCAAACTGCTGCATAACCACATCAGGAGGAAAACAATAGTGAAGGAACAAGTAATGAAACTGATGATATGGGCAGAAAGATTCACTACAAACAACAAGGAAGTGTGTGAGGAACTCAGTACGATATTCCAGGAGGTTTTCACTTCTGTGTAAGGAGAAGTCCTAGAGATAAGAGAGGGAATATCAAAACAGGACACCACTAGAGAAGTTTGTGACTACCAGTGGGGAGGAGAGGAAGCATCTGCCTGATTTGGATGTGACAAAGGCTATTGGTCCAGATGGAATTTCATCATGGATTCTAAAGGAAGGATCAGAAGCTCTATGCATCCGACTCTCCATGGTGTACAACAAATCACTGGAAACAGGTGAACTGCCAAAAATTTGGAAGACGGCCAATGAAGTTCCAATATACAGGAAGGGTGATAGGCAAGAGGCACTGAACTACAGGCCAGTGTCACTAACTTGCATTCCATGCAAGATGACGGAGAAGATTTCACGTTAAAAGCTAGTAGAACATCTTGAGAGAAAGAACTTTGTAATGCAACGTCAACAAGGATTCAGAGATGCCAAATCATGCCTAACAGGTTTAATTGAGTTCTATGACCAGGCAACAAAAATTTGGTACTAGAGAGAGGGCTGGGCAGAATGCATATTTCTTGACTGTCAGAAAGCCTCTGTCACAGTACCACAAAAGAGACTAGTACAAAACTGGAGATGCAGGCCGGAGTGAAAGGGAAAGTACTCCACTGGATAAAGGAGTACCTAAGTAACAGGACACAGCGAGTCACTGTGAGGGGTGAGGTCTGGGAGTGGCGAGGAATCACCAGTGGAATTCCACATGGATCAGTCCTTGGACCTGTACTGATTCTGAAATACGTAAATGATCTCCCAGAAAGAATTGACTCGTTCCTCTCAATGTTTGCTGACGATGCAAAAACTATGAGGAGAATCAAGACAGAGGAAGATAGTATGAGGCTACAAGATGAGCTAGAAAAACTGAAGGAATGGTCCAACAAATGGCTACTAAAGTTCAACCCAAGTAAATGTAAGGTAATGAAACTAGGAGGAGGAAATAGGAAGCCAGACATTGGATACCGAGTGGGAGATGAAGTCGTTCACGAAACGGGCAGAAAGAAAGGTCTATGAGTTGATATCACACCAAACATGTCTCCGGAAGCCCACATAAAAAGAATAACATCAGTGGCCTTTGTGAGGCAGGTTAACATCAGAACTTCTTTCAGAAACCTGTGTATGGAATCCTTCAGAACCTTGTATACAACATATGTAAGGCTAATCCTGGAGTATGCAGCCCCAGCATGGAGCCCGTACCTAGTCAAGCACAAGACGAAGCTGGGAAAAGTTCAGAGGTATGCCACTAGGCTAGTCCCGGAACTAAGAGAAAAAGTTATGAATTATGAGGAAAGGCTGCGGGAACTGCACCTCATGTCGCTAGAAGACAGAAGAGCTCGTGGAGACATGATCACCACATACAAAATTCTCAGGGGAATTGACATGGTAGACAAGGATGGATTATTTAACACAGGTGGTACATGAACAAGGGGACAGGTGGAAGCTGAGTTCCCAAATGATCCACACAGACATTAGAGATAACTTTTTCAGGGTCAGAGAAGCTGTTAAACGGAATGCAGTAGGAAGTGAGATGGTGGAGGCTGACTTCATACACAGTTTCATATGTAGATATGATAGAACCCAGTAGGCTCAGGAATCTGTACATCAGTTGGTTGGCGGTTGAGAGGCGGGACCTAAGAGCCAAAGCTCAACCCTCGCAAGCACAATTTGGTGAATAAAATTAGGTGAGAACAAGAAGTTTTATTTCTTATTAGGGCAAGTATTTACTATGCTTCAAGCCAATAATACTCACAGAGTTTCGGGCATGACAATAGCATCACTGTCGCTCTCGAGGCAAGTAATAAGTTCTCATATAAGTACAGGTGGGATGTCGGACATTTTAATGGTGATCTATTGTTAACAATTTTAACACGATCTTCCTCTCTTAAATTTAGGGTGGAAAACACTTTTGCATAATATTTGGAGTCTGTACACTTCAAAAAAGTAAAAAAAAATGGACATCTCGAACAGCTTATTTCAATATATTACAGAAGCAACTTGAATCGTGATGGGTTATGCATAATAACAATTGTGGTATCTGTTGACAGGCTGGACAGCCCTTCACTGGACAGCCGCACGTGGTCATGACAACACTGTGAAGGTCCTCCTCGACGCTGGAGCAGAGATCAACGCTGCAAATAATGATGGTAAGAGTCACACTTATGCATCCCAACATTATACAACACTTATGTCACACAACACACTAAACTTATCATTTGACAAAATGCAATATATATATATTATAATTATACCAAAGGAGATAATGTCTGTTTGTGTGTCTGTTCAAAGTTGGAGGCCAAACGTTTCATATACAAAAAATTGTCATATACGTTTCATATACAAAAGTAATCTGCACCATTATTCACTGATGTTACGAAAATTAACAGAAAATTCCTGATGTGAATAATTTGCCCGTACTAGCATCAAACAGACAATTCTCCCACACCGTTAAAAGTTTCTCAAGCAACTGTTATATACCAGAGTAAGGGTAACTATTCTTGTTTTAGTATTTCACACCACTTAGCTGCTTTTGCTGCAAACCCACCACACATTAGACAATTGTATTTTTTATAAGACAGAGAGAGAGACAGAAAAAGAGTGAGACAGACACAGTGTGAGAGCGTACATTCATTAACCAGGCGTTGCCCACATCGGAAAAGCCAGATGTACGTTGTTCACTTCGGGAGTCACTACAAACCCACAGGCCTTCACGCTGGGAAGCCAGTTGTGGAATCTGGCTTCCAAATTCCACAATTGGAATCGCTGATCCAGAAAGTGAGCAGCGTGAGCATTTTGCTTCCGCTGCGCCAAGGTTTCCGTATGTCAGGTAGAGATGAAGACCAAGGCGGTATTCACCCCCACAAGCCAATACAGAGCCATCCTCACTTGGGTCGGTCTCTCTACAACTTGCATGCAAGCAAATATAGCCGGTAGAGCTTGGATTCTCACACCAATATTTATATAAAGATGTTTGGGGTTAGTAGCTGGAACCTGAACCAACTTAAGAAACAATTGGAATGTGATGTGAAATGGGGCCGTACTGCAGAATGGGGAATGATGTCAAAGGCAAGTGTAATAGCAAAAATAGCTTTATTCAACTACCTACTAATACACAGGCACCCACATTATGTTAATTCAAGAGTGTCATTTCAAATGTCAATACCACAATTGCAGTAGGTCTCCTGATCCACCACCTGACAGGTGTATAGAGTCATAAGGCTTCGACCCACTGTTGCAGTAGGTCTCCTGACCCACCACCTGACAAGTGTATAGAGTCATAAGGCCTCGACCCACTGTTGCAGTAGGTCTCCTGACCCACCACCTGACAGGTGTATAGAGTCATAAGGCTTCGACCCACTGTTGCAGTAGGTCTCCTGACCCACCACCTGACAGGTGTATAGACTCATAAGGCCTCGACCCACTGTTGCAGTAGGTCTCCTGACCCACCACCTGACAGGTGTATAGAGTCATAAGGCTTCGACCCACTGTTGCAGTAGGTCTCCTGACCCACCACCTGACAGGTGTATAGACTCATAAGGCCTCGACCCACTGTTGCAGTAGGTCTCCTGACCCACCACCTGACAGGTGTAAAGGAAATCAAGGCCTCGACCCACCGGACAGGTCATCAGCAACAGTTTACTAACCTGAAACACTTCGTGCACATTCTTGGCAAATATCAAAATACTTCACTACCACAATACATCAACATATATAAATGCATACATAACAGTGTCATTAGGACACACAACAATACCAACAATTGCTTTAACAATCAATGTCACCAAGACATTCAATCACCTACGTAACACATGTAACTTGAACAGCAACCAAAACATATTCAATTAACATTTAATTTTTCAATTAATTACCATTAATTAATTAGCCACAATTATATTAATTACGGTCACTTAGATGGTCAAGAAATCAACAGTTACATCAACGTCACTTTCACCCAGACAAGTGTCCAATCAAAGACAATTACGTTTATCACTGTCACCTCGACAATTAACAATCACTTAATTACATTAATTTATTGTTTATCAATTAGACGAAACAATCAATTAACAGCTTAATACACTGTCAACCGACAGCTATCAATGAAAATAATGACATTACTAATTACAATAATAATTTTACTAATTATTATTGGATAATAATGAATCCCTACCAAGGATATCACTGGGACAATCCAACACCACACAATAATTACAAACACAATTTAAGAACATAAGAACATAAAAACAAAGGCAACTGCAGAAGGCCTATTGGCCCATACGAGGCAGCTCCTATTTATAATCACCCAATCCCACTCATATACATGTCTAACCCACGCTTGAAACAATCGAGGGACCCAACCTCCACCACGTTACGCAGTAATTGGTTCCACAAATCAACAACTCTGTTACCGAACCAGTATTTACTCAAGTCTTTCCTAAATCTAAACTTATCCAATTTATACCCATTTTTTCGTGTTCTGTCTTGTGTTGATACTTTTAATACCCTATTTAAATCCCCTTTGTTATGTCCATTACATAAGAACATAAGAACATAAGAACAAAGGTAACTGCAGAAGGCCTATTGGCCCATACGAGGCAGCTCCTATTCTATAACCACCCAATCCCACTCATATACTTGTCCAACCCGTGCTTGAAACAATCGAGGGACCCCACCTCCACAATGTTACGCGGCAATTGGTTCCACAAATCAACAACCCTGTTACTGAACCAGTATTTACCCAAGTCTTTCCTAAATCTAAACTTATCCAATTTATATCCATTGTTTCGTGTTCTGTCCTGTGTTGATACTTTTAATACCCTATTAATATCCCCCCGGTTATGTCCATTCATCCACTTGTAAACCTCTATCATGTCACCCCTAACTCTTCGCCTTTCCAGTGAATGCAACTTAAGCTTTGTTAATCTTTCTTCATATGAAAGATTTCTAATTTGGGGAATTAACTTAGTCATCCTACGCTGGACACGTTCAAGTGAATTTATATCCATTCTATAATATGGCGACCAAAACTGAACTGCATAATCTAAATGGGGCCTAACTAGAGCAAGATATAGCTTGAGAACCACACCAGGTGTCTTGTTACTAACGCTGCGATTAATAAATCCAAGTGTCCGATTTGCCTTATTACGAACATTTATGCATTGATCCTTTTGTTTTAAATTCTTACTAATCATAACTCCCAGATCCCTTTCGCAATCCGACTTCGCAATCACAACACCATCTAGCTCGTATCTTGTAACTCAATCATCATTACCTAACCTCAGAACTTTACATTTATCAGCATTAAACTGCATCTGCCAATCCTTTGACCATTTCAAAACCCTATCTAGATCAACTTGAAGTGATAGTGAGTCCTCCTCCGAATTAATTTCCCTACCGATTTTCGTATCATCGGCAAATTTGCAAATGTTGCTACTCAAACCTGAATCTAAATAATTTATATATATTATAAACAACAGAGGTCCCAGGACAGAGCCTTGAGGCACTCCACTTACAACATTTTCCCACTCTGACTTGATTCCATTTATACTAACTCTCTGTTTCCTTTGGTATAGCCATGCCCTAATCCAGCTTAATATAGCACCCCCAATACCATGAGACTCTATCTTTTTAATCAGTCTTTCATGTGGCACTGTATCAAAAGCTTTGCTAAAGTCAAGGTATACAACATCGCAATCCTTACCACTATCAACTGCCTCAACAATGCTAGAATAAAAAGATAACAAATTAAGAACATAAGAACATAAGAACAAAGGTAACTGCAGAAGGCCTATTGGCCCATACGAGGCAGCTCCTATTCTATAACCACCCAATCCCACTCATATACTTGTCCAACCCGAGCTTGAAACAATCGAGGGACCTCACCTCCACAATGTTACGCGGCAATTGGTTCCACAAATCAACAACCCTGTTACTGAACCAGTATTTACCCAAGTCTTTCCTAAATCTAAACTTATCCAATTTATATCCATTGTTTCGTGTTCTGTCCTGTGTTGATACTTTTAATACCCTATTAATATCCCCCCGGTTATGTCCATTCATCCACTTGTAAACCTCTATCATGTCACCCCTAACTCTTCGCCTTTCCAGTGAATGCAACTTAAGCTTTGTTAATCTTTCTTCATATGAAAGATTTCTAATTTGGGGAATTAACTTAGTCATCCTACGCTGGACACGTTCAAGTGAATTTATATCCATTCTATAATATGGCGACCAAAACTGAACTGCATAATCTAAATGGGGCCTAACTAGGGCAAGATATAGCTTGAGAACCACACCAGGTGTCTTGTTACTAACGCTGCGATTAATAAATCCAAGTGTCCGATTTGCCTTATTACGAACATTTATGCATTGATCCTTTTGTTTTAAATTCTTACTAATCATAACTCCCAGATCCCTTTCGCAATCCGACTTCGCAATCACAACACCATCTAGCTCGTATCTTGTAACTCTATCATCATTACCTAACCTCAGAACTTTACATTTATCAGCATTAAACTGCATCTGCCAATCCTTTGACCATTTCAAAACCCTATCTAGATCAACTTGAAGTGATAGTGAGTCCTCCTCCGAATTAATTTCCCTACCGATTTTCGTATCATCGGCAAATTTGCAAATGTTGCTACTCAAACCTGAATCTAAATCATTTATATATATTATAAACAACAGAGGTCCCAGGACAGAGCCTTGAGGCACTCCACTTACAACATTTTCCCACTCTGACTTGATTCCATTTATACTAACTCTCTGTTTCCTTTGGTATAGCCATGCCCTAATCCAGCTTAATATAGCACCCCCAATACCATGAGACTCTATTTTTTTAATCAGTCTTTCATGTGGCACTGTATCAAAAGCTTTGCTAAAGTCAAGGTATACAACATCGCAATCCTTACCACTATCAACTGCCTCAACAATGCTAGAATAAAAAGATAACAAATTTGTTAAACATGAACGGCCATTTATAAAACCATGTTGCGACTCAATTATTAATTTATGTTTTTCAAGATGAAGACGAATTTTATTTGCTATTATAGATTCGAGTAACTTTCCCACAATAGACGTTAGGCTAATTGGTCGATAGTTAGACGCAAGTGATCTATCTCCTTTCTTAAAAACTGGTATCACATTAGCAACTTTCCAAAACTCTGGCACTCTGCCTGACTCTATTGATTTATTAAATATGGTTGACAGTGGGTCACAAAGCTCCTCTTTGCATTCTTTAAGCACCCTAGTAAACACTTCATCCGGCCCTGGGGATTTGTTTGGTTTGAGTTTTACTATTTGTTTAAGAACATCCTCCCTGGTAACTGCTAAACTCGTCAACCTGTCCTCGTCCCCACCCACATAGACTTGTTCGGCTGAAGGCATATTGTTAAGTTCCTCTTTAGTAAATACAGATACAAAATATTTATTAAAAATACTACTCATCTCTTCATCACTATCTGTTATTTGACCTGTCTCAGTTTTTAATGGACCTATCCTTTCCCTAGTCTTAGTACGATATAACTGAAAAAACCCTTTAGGATTTGTCTTTGCTTGCCCTGCTATGCGAACTTCATAGTTTCTTTTTGCTTCCCTTATCTCTTTTTTAACATTTCTAACCAGTTGTACGAATTCCTGTTCTAAAGTGACCTCCCCATTTTTAATCCTTTTGTACCAAGCTCTCTTTTTACCTATAAGGTTCTTCAAATTCTTTGTTATCCACTTTGGGTCATTAGTATACGATCTATTCAATTTGTATGGTATACTACGTTCCTGTGCTTTGTTTAGAATATTCTTAAATAAGTTATATATTGAATCCACATCGAAATCCCCATTTAAGTCACCTATCGCTGGGTTCATGTCTCGCTCCAAGACCGGCCCACACCCCATACCCAAGCCTTTCCAATCAATTTGACCCAAAAAATTTCTTAGGCTATTAAAATCAGCTTTTCGAAAATCTGGCACTTTAACAGAATTTTCTCCTACTGGTCTATTCCATTCTATGCTAAATCTGATT
Organism: Procambarus clarkii; assembly: GCF_040958095.1. NCBI lineage: Eukaryota > Metazoa > Arthropoda > Malacostraca > Decapoda > Cambaridae > Procambarus > Procambarus clarkii. The sequence continues at coordinate 59,828,161 of NC_091151.1, forward strand.
TCTTTGTGATCACTGCTCCCTAGCTCACTCCCTATTTCGATGTCATTAATTTGCGTTTCCCTGTTAGTTAACACTAAATCTAAAATATTATTTTCCCGTGTTGGTTCCTTAATGTGTTGCGTAAGAAAGCAATCGTCAATTAATTCTAGAAAATCTTCTGCTTCACTATTCCCTGTTTTGTTCAACCAGTTTATTCCGCTAAAATTAAAGTCACCCATGACATAAATACTGTTAGATCTAGATGCTCTAGATATTTCATCCCATAGATGCTTTGCTTCCATTCTGTCTAAATTTGGTGGCCTATATATTACTCCTATTATAATATTATTAGCTTTTTCGTTTAATTCAATCCAAATAGTTTCTGTGTGTGGCTCTGTTTTGATTCCCTCTTTGAGACTACATTTCAAATTGTCCCTAACATATATGGCTACTCCACCTCCTCGTCTAATATATCTATCTGTGTGAAATAGTTTAAATCCATATATTTGATATTCAGCTAATAGTTCTCTATTTTCTACATTCATCCACGTTTCGGTAAGTGCAATAATATCTATTTTTTCTGTGCAGACAAGAGCATTTAATTCGTTAATTTTATTTCTTAGACTTCTACTGTTAGTGTAATATACCCTAAGTGAATTGTTATTTTGCGGACCTTCTCTTTCCCTGATCGTTTTGCCAATTCCTTTCTCCCACAAACACATACTTTTATTACCTCCTTCCTCCAAATCAATTCCCATACCTCTATCTACTAACAGTTTAATCCCAAACAAACACCTCTAACCACTTCCTCTAGCGAGTTCGCAACAGCAACAACCCCAGCTCTCGATAGATGCACCCCATCACGAGCATACATTTCATTTCTTCCATAGAAGTGTTCCCAGTTGTCTATGAAAGATATTGCATTTGATTTGCAATATCTTTCCAGCCGGCAATTGACACCAAGTGCCCTCGATATCCATTCATTTCCCACTCCCTTTCTTGGAAGAATGCCACATATGATCGGGATTCCTCCCTTGCTCCTAACTAACTCTATGGCTGTTTTATACCTCTGAATCAGTTCCTCACTCCTGACTCGACCAATATCATTTCCTCCCACGCTAATGCAAATAATGGGATTGTTCCCATTACCAGCCATAATATCATTCATGTTGTTTATAATATCACCAATGCCAGCTCCGGGATAGCAAACCCTTAACCTGTTCCCCCTATCTCTAGCACAAAACGTTCTATCCAAATACCTTATCTGGGAATCTCCCACAACTAATGTTTGCTTAGGTACTTTCTGTGCAGACAAGAGCATTTAATTCGTTAATTTTAATTTATTAAATTTAAAATTAATTTATTAATTTTAAATTTGTTAAACATGAACGGCCATTTATAAAACCATGTTGCGACTCAATTATTAATTTATGTTTTTCAAGATGAAGACGAAGACATTCACCCACTTGTAAACCTCTATCATGTCACCCCTAACTCTTCGCCTTTCCAGTGAATGCAAATTAGGCTTTGTTAATCTTTCTTCATATGAAAGATTTCTAATTTGGGGAATTAACTTAGTCATCCTACGCTGGACACGTTCAAGTGAATTTATATCCATTCTATAGTATGGCGACCAAAACTGAAATGCATAATCTAAATGGGGCCTAAATAGAGCAAGATATAGCTGAAGAACCACACCAGGTGTCTTGTTACTAACGCTTCGATTAATAAATCCCAGTGTCCTATTTGCCTTATTACGAACACTCAGGCATTGATCCTTTTGTTTTAAATTCTCACTAATCATAACTCCCAGATACGTTTCGCAATCCGACTTCGCAATTTCAACACCATCAAGCTCGTATCTTGTAACTCTATCATGATTACCTAGCCTCAGACCTTTACATTTATCAGCATTAAACTGCATCTGCCAATCTTTTGACCATTTCAAAAATCCTATTTAGATCAACTTGAAGTGATAGTGAGTCTTCTTCCGTGTTAATTTCCCTACCGATTTTGTATCAACTTCAAATTTGCAGATGTTGCTACTCAAACCTGAATCTAAATCATTTATATATATTATAAACAACAGAAGTCCCAGAACAGAGCCCTGAGGTACTCCACTAACAACATTATCCCTCTCTGACTTAACCCCATTTGTGCTAACTCTCTGTTTCCTTTGGATTAGCCATGCCCTAATCCAACTATATATAGCACCCCCAATACCATGAGTCTCTATTTTTATAATCAGTCTTTCATGTGGCTCTGTATCAAAAGCTTTGCTAAAGTCAAGGTACACAACATACAATCCTTACCACTATCAACTGCCTCAACTATGCTGGAATAAAAGACAGAAAATTTGTTAAACATGAATGGCCATTAGTAAAACCATGTGGAGACTCATTTATTAATTTATGTTTTTCAAGATGACGACGAATTGTATTTGCAATTATCGATTCAAGTAACTTTCCCACAATAAACGTTAGGCTAATTGGCTGATAGTTTGACGCAAGTGATATATCTCCTTTCTTAAAAATTGGTACCACATTAGCTACCTTTCATGACTCTGGCACTCTGCCTGAGTCTATTGATTTATTAAATATGGTAGACAGTGGCTCGGAAAGCTCCTCTTTGCATTCTTTAAGTACCCTGGCAAACACTTCATCTGGCCCTGGGGATTTGTTTGGTTTTAGTTTTACTATTTGTTAAATTGCATTCTCTCTGGTAACTGCTAAACTAGTCAATCTGTCCTCGTCCCCACCCACATATATTTGTTCGGCTGAAGGCATATTGTTAAGCTCCTCTTTAGTAAATACAGATATAAAATATTTATTAAAAATACTACTCATCCCCTCGTCATTATCCGTTATTTGACCTGTCTCAGTTTTTAATGGACCTATCCTTTCCTTAGTCTTAGTTCGATATAACTGATAAAACCCTTTAGGATTTGACTTCGCTTGCCCTGCTATGCGAACATCGTAGTTTCTTTTTGCTTTCCTACTCTCTTTATTAACATTTCTAACCAGTTGAACGAATTCCCTTTCTAAACTAACTTCCCCATTCTTAATCCTTTTGTACCACGCTCTCTTTTTACCTATAAGGTTCTTCAGATCCTTTGTTATCCACTTTGGATCATTAGTATTCGATCTATTCAATTTATATGGTATACTACGTTCCTGGGCTTTGCTTAGAATATTTTTAAAAAGGTTATATTTTGAATCCACATCAAAATCCCCATTTCCGTCACCTGTCACTGGGTTCACATCTCTCCCACACCCCATCCCCAAGACATTCCAGTCTATTTGACCCAAAAAATTTCTTAGGCTATTGAAATCATCTTTTCGAAAATCAGGCACTTTAACAGAATTATCTCCTACAGATCTATTCCATTCTATGATAGATCTGATTTCTTTATGATCACTGTTCCCTAACTCACTCCCTATTTCCATGTCCTTAATTTGTGTTTCCCTGTTAGTTAACACTAAATCTAAAATATTATTTTAAAATTTTATATAAAAAATTATTATATTATATATAATATAAATATTATTTAGACATGATATCAATATTAGTGTGCCACACAGACAACCACTATTTACTTTTGTGCCACTGAGACAACCGTAGTAGTGTATCACCTGTACCAGATGTTAGCATCCTAAATCATTCACACACACACACACAATACGTCACCTGTCAATCACTGTTATGGTATCAACACCATTGCTGGAGTGAGGAGTGACGATATCAGCGCCATCTATGGACCTGTACTCCAACTCCAAGGCATCAAGTGAAACGAAGACAACGTCATCTGTTGTAGGTGTGACGTCTGTGAAAGGCTCCTGTTTCATATCTCAGTTAGGAGGTGAGATCGTTGGTGATGATCTTTGGTGAGTGACGTGACGATATCAACCCCATCTAAATTGCATCCAATAACATTTCACTGTTCCCACGTGAAAGGTTTCCATCCTATGTTCTCCTTGTCTTCCGTCTTGCTATTGACTTTTATGTTCACAGATGTGACGTAGAAGGTTATTGCACTCTGGAAATCAGTTTACCTTGGGCTGTCCAGAACTCTTGACGTTTCCTGTGAGGACAAGTGGCCGCCATCGGTATTAAGCACGCAGTTGGCTCTTGTACTTAGGCAATGATTGTGTGGACCGACGTACCCGGTATTTGGCCAAGAGGAGTTACAAGACGACAGTAGTGGGCGTCAGCTGAGAAGTGCTGCTAGTGTGTTGCTAGAGACTTATGTCAGGGTGTTAAAGACCCATGGAAGTGATTATTTGTGACCTCTTGCAATGTGTTGGTGAAGCTCTCTGCCAGTGTTTCTGGAGATCAAATGTGGGGTATTGGGACATTGTGACGATACGGTGTGTGGACTTGCTCATGCTGAGGAAGGTGAACTCGACGGTGAATAACACTGAGCGTGGACGACGTATTCTTGAAGATAGTGGACTCAATGGGTTTTGAGGAACACTGCAGATATATTGAGTGTCCTGGGTGAACGCAACACTGTGTGCATAGGTGTAGTTATACTTCCATAGATGATATATTGGTGAAGGTGTAATTGCATCTTGTTTACTCCCCTTTATTCCTTGCACTATTACTTGCTACCGCCAATTCTTGAGAACTTACCATTGACTTCCGGGTGGGATCATAGAAGAAGAGGCTCTAAGGCACATTACGCAGAACCCGGTTACTGGCTCACGCGGGCCATTACAATCACTAATGACAGGCCAAGGAAGGTTAAGAGCTGTCAAGCAGACAGATTAACACATTCCACGATCCCTTTGGACACTCCCCCAGAAAACTTGTTGTGAGATACTATGATAATCCAAGATCGGGTAATTACTAATTACCAAATTAATGAGTGCACACTATATTAACAATACCCAGAAATTGTACTTGCATACAGATTCACACCCTGACACGCTCATACACACAGCAGCTGCTGTAGATGATGGTCAGCGTGGCAGATAGGCTGTACATGTGAGCGAGGAGACCCAGTACTATACCCATATTAATGGATAGCGTCCACCTCCAGCTATCAGATGATCGATGTTAAATCTAGGAGTTAGGATTTGCAATACACAGGGCTGATCTTATCACACAGACAAGACCCTAAGAGAACCAGCACAATTTGCAACAATCACTGTTTAATGAGGTTTAATTTAATTCCCACACTTTTCAACGACGGATAATATCTTCAGTCATGTGCGATTTATATTTCTCCCATAACTCTGTTGGAGATGAAGGAGAGTCGGTGGTCAGTATGATTGCAAACAATGCAAGAATTTGATTTGGATGTGTCGTGTTGGAAGCGTCATTAATGCCTACATTCCAGTGTCGGTCGTTCTCCAATAAATTCCGAGCTTGACTTGCACTACCGAAAGTGGCATGTATCTCAATGGCTGGAAAGATGTTGGACCGGGCACATTTACCAACAGCATACGAAGAAAGAAGCATTTTTCTTGATTGGGATGCACGGTGTACAGTCTGCCTATCGTAGTTTATTTGAATATGCCAAGATGTCCGTCGACTCGTTGTCCTCGTTTGCGTCGATCAAATGATTTGCTACTGGCATTCCATGTGTAATACGTAGGCACTTCCGAGTACAGCAGTGTTTTCGCAAACGTGTCATTTTGACATAACGTGAAGAAAACGGTTAACGTTGTAGCTGGTGGATTCATAGCTGTTTGTTGCACATTTGCAGCTGTGAAATAAACGTGTTGTCCATTTTCTTGTTTAAAAAACAAACAAAAAATACTAACGAAATGTTTGAATTCAAACGCAGATCAATCGTTCACCCCTCAATTTCACCACCAATTGCACTGAAAAATAAAAAGAACAGTTAAAAAAACGAAATAAAAACAATGAAAAAGACAAATAAGCTATACCCACGAAATGAATGGTATGGTAGACAACACAGCTCAATTCCAACGCAACGTCACACACAATAATTAAATCTAAATGAAAATAAATAAAAATTTATGAAAATTCAGTTTATCAATGCAATCGGAAACATTGAAATGGAAACATAACATATTTTGTATATCGTGTCTTGCTCTTATGTGCAACAGATGGCGCTGTTTTTCAATAAACGCATGCTTTTACCTGTCACAGATTTGGCATCTAAATAGTAAGTATATAAAAACACGCAAGTATTCGAATAGAACGTTGTGTTCAAATTTCAAAGCAATCGGTGAAGAACGTGTGGAAAGCGTGTGTTGATCTGCCGTCTTTCAGATGGCACTGTTTTTTAAAAAAAACATGTTTTTTCCTGTTATAGGTGAGGCATGTATATAGTAGGTATATGAAAACACTTGCCTATTCGAATGCAATTCTGTGTCAAAATTTCACAGGAATCGGTAAAGAGGTTTCGAAGATTTCCCTAACATGAAAAACGCCCGAAAAACAAATCTTCAAAAAAAAACATGTTTTTTCCCGTCACCGACCTGACATATATATAGTATGTAAATAACACCCCGCTCTGATGCGATGGGAACGTTCTGTCAAAATTTCAAGGCAATCGGTGGATAACTTTCGAAGATTAGCGATTTTGAACAAACGAACATTTCCATTTTTATTTATATATACTAGCTGTACCCGGCCACGCGTTGCTGTGGCTCAGCAACGCATGTGCATTGCTGAGCCACAGCAACCTTCCCCTGTCTCCCAGTCCTCCCCACCATTCCCCCCCCCTGGTCCCCTCGTCCTCCCAACTATTCCTCACTCCCTCGACCCTTTTTCCTCCCCTTCATCCTCCACTCCAGCATCCACTCGTCCTCCCCACAATCTCCTACTACCCCGTCCCCTAGTCCTTCCAACCATTCCCCTCCTCCCCCGTCCCCTTGTCCTCCCCACTATCCTGTCCCCTTGTCATCTCAACCATTCTCCATTCCCCTCGTCCCCACCATCCCCAACTCCCCTGTCCCCTCGTTTTCCCCCAGCATTACCGCCTCCCAAGTCCTTTCGTCCTCCCCACCATTCCCCATTTCCTCGTCTGATGATCAAATGATCTGATGTTCCCATCAGAAAATTGGGAACATCAAATGATCTGGGACAAGATTCACAAAGAAGTTAGGCAAACGCTTACGAACCTGTACATCTCTTCTCAATCTTTGGCAGCTTTGTTTAGAATTATTAAACAGTTAATGATGTTCGAAGCACCAGGAGGCTGTTTATAACAATAACAACAGTTGATTGACAAGTTTTCATGCTTGTAAACTGTTATTAAATGCAACTAAAGCCATCAATGTACACTCTCGTAAGTACTTGCATAACTGTTTCGTGAATCTGGCCCCAGATGTCCCCATCACTGAAATCTAAGAAAAAAAGTTAAAAAACGAAATGAAAAATAATGAAAAAATAGGAAAACAAACTATACTCAAGAAATGAACGGTATGGTTAACAAGGAAACTCAATTCCTACGCAATGTTACACAAAATAATTAAATCAAAATTAAAATAAATCGAAATTTATGAAAATTTCATTTATCAATGAAATCAGAAACATTGAAATGGAATCATAACATATTTAGCATAGCATGGTTGATCTTATGTGTAACATATGCCGCTGTTTATCAAAAACGCATGTTTTTACCTGTCACTGGGGTGGCATTTATATTGTAGGTATATGAAAAGACGCGCCTATTCGAATGCCACATTGTGTCACAATTTCAAAGCAATCAGTGAAGAAATTTCGGAGATTACAGCGTATGTTGCTCTTACGACCAACAGATGGCGCTGTTTTTCAAAATAAGCATTTTTTTCTTGTCATAGGTGAGGCAGGTATATAGTAGCTACATAAAAAGACGCGCCTATTCGAATGCAACGTTGTGTCAAAATTTCAACGCAACCGGTAAAGAGGTTTCGAAGATTTCCCTCGAATGAAAAACACAGTTTTTCAGAAAAAGCAGGATTTTTACCGTCACAGACGTGACGTCTATATAGTATGTATATAAAAACCTGTTCGGATGCGAATGGGACGTTGTTGGAAAATTTCAAAGCAATTGGTGAAGAAATTCCGGAGATTAGCGATTATGAACAAACGAATATTTCCATTTTAATTCATATAGATTAAACGATGTTAAGTTGTCTTACAAGACAACAAATAAGTTCTTGCTGTACAAATAATTTAAATGAATCCGTGTTCATATGGGCGAGAATATAAAGAGTAGAAATTCGTTATTCAGGTATTCACTGGAATAGCAGGATTTAGCTGTATAAAATATTTCCAGCAAATAATATTATATTGATTAATCGACTATAAATCTATGATCAGGTAATAATTCTTATTAAGGAATGCTGAAGTAAAGTGAATTTAATGCAATTCACGTAAAGGTAAACATTTTCCCCCAGCTGTGTGGGCTGACGCAACAGTCCGCCATAATTTCTAGGGAAAATGAGTTATTACTATGCTTTAATAAAATGAACTCAAGATTACTAAACTATTGGTTAGTAGAGTTAGTGGATTATAATACATAGTACAAGAATAGTTTCTTAAAGTACTAAGTGTTAATAAATAGATGTTGGAAATTTCCAACACTTGATTGTTCCTCAGATGACTGGACAATCATCCTACAAATCAGACTTCCATTAACTGAGCCATTACTGCTTCCACTATGCAGCACAATAGGCGTACACTCGTTTTTTTTAAACTTTCTCTAAGGGGTTTCACTACTCACGTTCAGAAGCTTACACGTGACTCTAATCTAGCATTGTTAACACTGAAAGTCCATCAGGGCAATACACATGGTCACTGGAATCTCCAAAACGTGTCGTAGTATCGTTAATTTATTCTTGCTGAAGGAAATTATGTCGTTTAAACTCCAGCAATATCTCAGCGTTCCGGTTATAGTAATAATTACTGGTGTAAGGATAACAATACTTCTGGACAATGGCTAATAGAGGCCTTCCTTCGACCTCTTGAAGACGGCCTGCTTTCTCCCTAAATGTCCTGACGAGAATGTCAGCACAAGACGCTTCATTGAGCAGCTGCGGGCACCTTGTGGATCCTATGACTTCATTTCGTCTTGGTCAGTGAAAACCACAGGCCTCTCCCTCCACTTTTATACTCCTCTCTGATTCGTTGTGGCAAGAGTTTATGCTGGTGGAGCCAAGCCTGGCGTTACTGCTTCTCACATAGTGACTAGTTGTTCGAGGTGGAGGGTTTTGTGATCAGGCCTTCCAACGGTTTTGTGAGGGGAAACCTCATTTTCACCCCCCCCCTACCACTCTACAACAATATTTTTCCCACTGGTTGAGTAGTATGTCTCCCCTTGTAACAGACTTCTGCATTATCGATTACAGCTGACCCAAGTGCCCTGTGTCGCAACTGTTGTCCTCCTTGTACTCATCTCGTTGTAGCGAGTCCAATGATAACCAACTTGATAACTCCGTTATTTGGTACCTAAAGTTTAACTCTTGCAAGCTCAACATCAATAACATCAAGCAAAGACTTAGTGCACTGACAGAGCTCTCTCTCACACACAGAAACTCAGAAACAGAAACACTGCTAGAGACAGATAGACAGAGATAGAGAGAGGCAGAGATAAAGATAGAGGAAGAGAATGGGAGAGACACGGAAATGATAGACCAATAGGCAGATGAGTAAAAAATAATCCGTAGGAGCCGTGATGAGGGTTTGAACCTATATGCTGGTGTTCCCAAACACATGCTCTCTGTGTATTGAGGGAGGAGCGTCAGAGGTAGAACATTCCGAGATGACAGAGCCAAGCTTGTACTAAAGAGGCACCCTTCTTGAGCCCGGATGGGCACATGTATAAGCAAGTAGATGGGGTCGCCATGGGTTCTCCCCTAGGTGTCCTGTTTGCAAACTTCTACATGGGTACCATCGAGCAAAAAGTCTTAGTCGACATGAACTTGAAACCGGCCATATACTGCAGGTATGTTGACGACATTTTTACACAGGTACCTGATGTCAGACATCTGCAGGAGCTGAAGGAGGCATTTGAGCAGAGTTCCGTGCTGCGTTTCACTTACGAGATGGAAAAGGATGGAAAGCTGCCCTTTCTAGATGTAACAGTCATGGAAAAGAGCGGATGTTTCCAGACTGCAGTCTACACTAAGGAAACGAACATAGGAATGTGCCTAAATGCCAACAGCGACTGCCCAGACAGGTACAAGAGGAGTGTTGTTAACGCATATGTCGACCGTGCTCTAAGCCACAGCTCAGAATTGAAGCAAGTCGACGAAGAACTCTGTAGGGTAAGGCAGGTCCAAGTCAACAACGGCTTCTCCAATGGTTTCGTCGAAGACATCATAAGAAGGAAAGTGAAACGCCATGCAACCTCTGAAGAGACAACTAACACAACACCTAAAATGACACCTATCCAGACAAAAATCAGAGGATACAACTGACGATTTACTATAAAACCAGAAAAACGGCCAGCCTACTCATGAGAAACTCTCCAGACACAAAACAGAACGCTTTAAAAGAGACTAACGTCGTCTATGCCTTCAAATGCCCACTTGGGGACTGTAAGCTCCAAAAAACCCAGTATATAGGCAAGACAACAACATCTCTTTCTAGGCGTTTAACGATGCATAAGCAACAGGGCTCCATTAAGGAACATATAATCTCTTCCCATAACCAAACCATCGCCAGAGAAATCCTAGTAAACAACACAGAAATCATCGATTGATACAGCGATAGCAGGCGGCTTGACGTTTGCGAGGCACTACACATCAAGAAGTCAACACCAGCAATCAACAGCCAATTATTGCACAACTATATTCTACCCACCTCAAGACTCCGCTCCAATATAGAAGCATCAAGAAATATGGACCAATAGGCTTTCTACAAACACTTCTATTCAATACCCATTGTTTCTGTTCTGTCTTGTGTTGATACTTTTAATACCCTATTAATATCCCCTCTTGTTCTGTCTTGTGTTAATGCCACATCACCCCTCCCACCTCACTCAAATGTAGATATAAAATCAGAGATACGTAAGTTCTAATCAGTTGTGTATTTGTGAAGTCTTTGAAAATGTAATAAGTTTTACGAAACGCGCCCGTGTCGCGTCAGACTAGAAATAAAAATGAATTTTGGAGAAGTGATTTTTGATTTACCTCCAACAGTGAAGCGTAATGTACGAAAGATTGAGAAAATTCGTGTTAGAATTATTAATCTTACTTTTTCGGTCTATATATATATATATATATATATATATATATATATACATATATATATATACATATATATATATACATATATATATATACATATATATATATAAATATATATATATATAAATATATATTTATATATATATATATATATAGAAGAGTTTGTGAGGGTACCACCTCTGGTGCCAATGTGGGGACCCATAGCCTCGGAGAAGAAAATAGAAAGTATTCAGAGGAGACCTTGTGGTTTCTCACTGAACACTAATATTATCTTCTCCTACTACCCCCATTCTTTTGTATGTACACATATATATTTACTTTATTTGAACTTTGCTACAAAAAAGGAGTTACATATGGGTTACAAAGATGGTTGTCATAGGTTGTCGAGTTCCTCCAGCTCCTCAGATGGCGGGCAGGAACCCTGGATGCAGTGCGCATTTCCCCTCTGTATCGCCACACTGAGGCGCTGGAAAAGAAAGCTTGCAGCTCTCGGGTCCCTTGTTGTTTCAATGAGCCTAGAACCCAGTTCCTTCAAAAAACTGGTAGCACTTTTACCCCAGGCGCCGAGCGTCTCAAGCAATGGGGACAAAATTGTAGTGGTGATCCAGTTCTCTATACTTACGGGATTTGGCTGCTTCCCTGTGGGTGGCAGCGCCACCTGGTTGTGCAACACTGAGGTTAATGTAGGTGTTCGCCAGGGTTGATACGCACGTGTAGTCCCATACCAACTGCTTGCCATTCATCCAGGGGTTCACTGTGATACCATCCGGGCGACCAATAAGAGCATCAGAGTTACGGGGCGTTAGGTAACGGGGCTCTCTTTCAGCTGGGCATCCAGCTGTGGTGAGGCTCCTCTTGATGATGTCGTATATTTATATATATATATATATATATATATATATATATATATATATATATATATATATATATATAAATACATATATAAATACATATATAAATACATATATATATATATATATATATATATATGTTTTTATATATATATATATATATATATATATATATATATATATATATATATATATATATATATATATATATATATATATATATATATATATAAAGGGGGGTACCACCACTGGTGCAATTATAGGGACCCACAGCCTCAGAGAAGGGAACACAGAGCACTCAGGGAAAAACTTGACATTTAACTCTGAATACGAAAGAGTGTTCACTTCTCCTACCACCCCCTTTTTTTTTTTTATTATGATGTACACTTTATTATGCAAGGTTATACAGTTACATATCTGATTTTATACAAAAAATAAACATTAAGAGGACACAAGAAAAAGTTCGCTTCCTAGAGGCTGTAGATTTCCTCGAACTCCTGCGACGCCGGGCAGGAACCGAGGATGCAGCGAGCATTCCCCCTCTGGATCGCGACACTGAGGCGCTGAAAGAGAAAACTTGCTGCTCTAGGGTCTCTTGTGGTGTCAATGAGCTTGGAACCAAGATCCTTAAGAAACCTTCTTGCACTCTCACCCCATGGGCCTAGGGTCTCAGACCCTATTGGAACGAAATTGTACCTTTGATCTAATTGCCTGTACTTGACTGACTTTTGTTTTTCTCTGTGTGTCGCTGCGGCTCCTGCCGTGCCGGCAGAGAGGGTGATGTATGTCGTTGCCAGGGTGGATACGCAAGTATAGTCCCATGCTAACTGCCTGCCACCCTTCCACGGACGCAGTGTGATTCCGTCTGGTCGGCCGGCAAAGCTACCAGAGTCACGGTTCAGTAAGTTGCGGGGCTCTCTCTCCGCTGGACACTGAGCAGAGGCAAGGCTTCTTTTAATGATGTCGTTGACTTCGTCGTGTCTAGTGTGCCAACCACCCGATTTTCCACAGTGCAGGCCATGCAATCCATATTCGTCAGCATCTGCCTCGCCGCAAATACACCTGTGAACAGTGTGGATAGGGGCAGCAAGGCGGAGAGCGACTGCAATACGGAGCTCCTGCGGATCAAGACGTGTGCCTGTCGCAGACATAGGGACTGCCAGAAAGAAGTCCCCTGCATGGGGAGCCTGCACAGCTGTGAGGCGTGCACGATCACTGGGGGTTGTTGCTGCCTCCAGCAAAGCTGTGGCTTCTTTGTCTACAATGGGGCTGTCCCAACTGGATTGTTTCTTGGCTTTCGGCATGGCTGGTCTGAGTGCTGGGTCTGTCATGGCACCCCATTTCGTGTCGCATTCCATGTAGTGGGGGTCCTGTATCCCCGCTACATCACTCAGGGTGTCAGGTAGAATTTCCTTAACCAGGTCATCTGATGCTGAGGAGGAGGACAGGAAGGCTGGGACAGCAATTTGGGTGGCGGTGCGGACACCCAAGCCACCGAGCCTGACAGGAAGAGTGGCTTGTTTCCACTGGCATTCGTTGAGGGAGAGGTTAACAACTTTTTCCAGCATGGTCTTCAGTAGGAGGTCATACTCGTCAAGCTTTGGGTTGTCGTAAGATGGGGCGCACCTCAGAAAGTAGGTTAGCCTCGGAAGGGATAGGCATTTGGTGAGGAGATAAAAAGCATCGTGGGCATCGATGTCACCGATTCTGTCTTCCATCCTCCTAAGGTCTGCGATTTTCTTGTCGAGGATCTCCTCAATGGCGTTAGACCCGAGGGGAGCTCCAAGGAGGGTGCTGTTCTCGGCCCTAATGACATGGGCTCCAGGCAAGGCAGACCTTATTCTAGCTACGATGTCTGGGTTGGAGGAGACTACTTCACACTTGGAAGGGTTCAGGACGAGACCCAGGCTTACTTCTTGCTCCCTTATTTTCCTAATATCTGACAAGAGGTGGTCTACGGTGCCAGCTATAGTGCCATCATCCAAAAACCAGATGTTGAACTCGCTGGACAAGCTTTCGGTGATTTCTTTTAAGACTAAGCAGAAAAGAAGGGGAGCAAGAGGATCACCTTGCTGAACACCTTCACATGATCTGATTTCATGTTCACCAAAGAGCAGTTTTGACTCGCCACTGTAGCACGATAGTATGAACGGGTAGAGGGGCCGGAAATGGCGATGTACGGCACAAAGTACTGCATCTCTTCTTACCATGTTGAAGGCATTCTTAAAGTCCAGTTTGAGCAGGGCCTTTTCATCAGAAATGTTTGTGATGTATGCTCGTGCTGCATGGGCAGCCGCTTCACAGCCTTGGGGGATTCCAAATCCTAGCTGGATTGGTTTCAGCAATTCAGCCGCTTGCTGGCTGACAACCCTCGTAGCAGCCTTGGCAATCAGGCGTCGGAGAGTGTTGCCAACAGCGATTGGCCTGATTCCTTCGTCCTTCTTTTTGAGAGCACAGAGGGAGGCACCAAAAAAGAGTAAATAAATATAAATATATATAAATATATATAAATATATATTTATATATATATATATATATATTTTGGTAGCAGTCTTTCCTGTAGACATATATTATTAAATATGACCGAAAAAGTAAGATTAATAATTCTAACACGAATTTTCTCAATCTTTCGTACATTACGCTTCACTGTTGGAGGTAAATCAAAAATCACTTCTCCAAAATTCATTTTTATTTCTAGTCTGACGCGACACGGGCGCGTTTCGTAAAACTTATTACATTTTCAAAGACTTCACAAATACACAACTGATTAGAACTTACGTATCTCTGATTTTATATCTACATTTGAGTGAGGTGGGAGGGGTGATGTGGCATTAACACAAGACAGAACAAGAGGGGATATTAATAGGGTATTAAAAGTATCAACACAAGACAGAACAGAAACAATGGGTATTGAATAGAAGTGTTTGCAGAAAGCCTATTGGTCCATATTTCTTGATGCTTCTATATTGGAGCGGAGTCTTGAGGTGGGTAGAATATAGTTGTGCAATAATTGGCTGTTGATTGCTGGTGTTGACTTCTTGATGTGTAGTGCCTCGCAAACGTCAAGCCGCCTGCTATCGCTGTATCTATCGATGATTTCTGTGTTGTTTACTAGGATTTCTCTGGCGATGGTTTGGTTATGGGAAGAGATTATATGTTCCTTAATGGAGCCCTGTTGCTTATGCATCGTTAAACGCCTAGAAAGAGATGTTGTTGTCTTGCCTATATACTGGGTTTTTTGGAGCTTACAGTCCCCAAGTGGGCATTTGAAGGCATAGACGACGTTAGTCTCTTTTAAAGCGTTCTGTTTTGTGTCTGGAGAGTTTCTCATGAGTAGGCTGGCCGTTTTTCTGGTTTTATAGTAAATCGTCAGTTGTATCCTCTGATTTTTGTCTGTAGGGATAACGTTTCTATTAACAATATCTTTCAGGACCCTTTCCTCCGTTTTATGAGCTGTGGAAAAGAAGTTCCTGTAAAATAGTCTAATAGGGGGTATAGGTGTTGTGTTAGTTGTCTCTTCAGAGGTGAAGAGACAACTCTGAAGAGACAACTAACACAACACCTATACCCCCTATTAGACTATTTTACAGGAACGCTCCAATATAGAAGCATCAAGAAATATGGACCAATAGGCTTTCTGCAAACACTTCTATTCAATACCCATTGTTTCTGTTCTGTCTTGTGTTGATACTTTTAATACCCTATTAATATCCCCTCTTGTTCTGTCTTGTGTTAATGCCACATCACCCCTCCCACCTCACTCAAATGTAGATATAAAATCAGAGATACGTAAGTTCTAATCAGTTGTGTATTTGTGAAGTCTTTGAAAATGTAATAAGTTTTACGAAACGCGCCCGTGTCGCGTCAGACTAGAAATAAAAATGAATTTTGGAGAAGTGATTTTTGATTTACCTCCAACAGTGAAGCGTAATGTACGAAAGATTGAGAAAATTCGTGTTAGAATTATTAATCTTACTTTTTCGGTCATATTTAATAATATATATATATATATATATATATATATATATATATATATATATATATATATATATATATATATATATATATATATATATATATGTATATGTATAGGTCTACTCTGAATACTTTTTATTTTCTTCTCCGATATCACGAATATATATATATATATATATATATATATATATATATATATATATATATATATATATATATATATATATATATATATATATATATATATATATATATATATATATATATATATATATATATATATATATGATTTCTGTGTTATTTACTAGGATTTCTAGTAAACAACACAGATTTCTAGAGAAATCCTAGTAAACAACACAGAAATCATCGATAGATATAGCGATAGCAGGCGGCTTGACGTTTGCGAGGCATTTCTGTGTTGTTTACTAGGATTTCTAGTAAACAACACAGATTTCTAGAGAAATCCTAGTAAACAACACAGTAATCATCGATAGATACAGCGATAACAGGCGGCTTGACGTTTGCGAGGCATTACACATCAAGAAGTCAACACCAGCAATCACCAGCCAATTAATGCACAACTATATTCTACCCACCTCGAGACTCCACTCCAATATAGAAGCATCAAGAAATATGGACCAATAGGCTTTCTACAATCACTTCTATTCAGTACCCATTGTTTCATGTTCTGGCTTGTGTTGATGAAATTAATACCTTATTAAATACCACCTCATCCCATCCACCTCACTCAAATGTAGATATAAACAAAATCGGAGATGTGTAAGTTCTATTCAGTTGTGTATGTGTTAACTAAAGTCTTTGAAAATGTAATAAGTTTTACGAAACGCGCTCAAGTGTCGCGTCAGACTAGAAATAAAAATGAATTTTGGAGAATTGATTTTTGAATTACCTCCAACAGTGAAAAGAAATGTACGAAAGATTGAGAAAATTCGTGTTAGAATTATTAATCTTACTTTTTCGGTCATATTTAATAATATATGTCTACAGGAAAGACTGCTACCAAAATATACTAATATATATATATATATATATATATATATATATATATATATATATATATATATATATATATATATATATATATATATATATATATATATATATATATATATATATATATACATATACATATATATATATATATATATATATATATATATATATATATATATATATATATATATATATATATATATATATATATGTCGTACCTAGTAGCCAAACCGCACTTCTCAGCCTACTATGCAAGGCCCGATTTGCCTAATAAGCCAAGTTTTCCTGAATTAATATATTTTCTCTATTTTTTTTCATATGAAAGGATAAAGCTACCCATTTCATTATGTAAGAGGTCTATTTTTTTATTGGAGTTAAAATTAACGTAGATATATGACCGAATCTAACCAACCCTACCTAACCTAACCTATCTTTATAGGTTAGGTTAGGTTAGGTAGCCGAAAAAGTTACGTTAGGTTAGGTTGGTTAGGTAGTCGAAAAACAATTAATTCATGAAAACTTGGCTTATTAGGCAAATCGGGCCTTGCATAGTAGGCAAAGAAGTGCGTTCTGGCTACTAGGTACGACATATATATATATATATATATATATATATATATATATATATATATATATATATATATGTATATATATATATATATATATATATATATATATATATATATATATATATATATATATATATATATATATATATATATATTTATATATATATTTCTTACGTTCTTCTTCACTGTCGAGGGTAATGTCGATAAAGTAACTCTCCAAAATTCATTCTTTTTATTCATGGTCTGACACCAGAACGCATTTCGTAATTTCTTATTACATTTTCAAAGACTTAATTTACACACATGTTGTTGTTTAAGATTCAGCTTCTTGGAACAAAATGTTCGAAGTAGCACGGGCTATGGCGAGCCTGTAGTTTACCTGGCACAGGAGCGGGGCAAGTAGCACCGGCTATGGTGAGCCCGCAGTGAACTTACATGGCACAGAAGCGGAGCGGTTACACACAAAATACATTCATACTTATATTCGTTATATTGGGTGAGATGATATGGCACATAAGTTTTTGGTGAGGTGAAACAGAAGACAAAACACGAAACCATGGGTATGAGAACATAAAAATGGAAGTAACTGCAGAAGGCATATTGGCCCATACTTCCTCATACTACTTCTATATTATTTCGGGGTCTTGAAGTGGGTAGAATATAGTTGTGCATTAATTGGCTATTGATTGTTGTTGTTGAATTTTTGATGTGTAGTGCCTCGCTAATGTCGAGTCTCCAGCTATAGCTGTATTTATCAATGATTTCTGTTTTGCTTGTTAAGATTTCTCTGGTGATGGTCTGGTTGTGAGAAGAGATTATATTTTCCTTGATGGAGCCCTCTCGTTTGGGCATAATTAATCGCCTAGAAAGAGACGTTGTTGTCTTGCCTATAGACTGAGTTCTTTGGGGCTTACATTCCTCAAGCGGGCATGTGAAGGCATAGACGACGTTGGTTTCCTTCAAGACATTCTGTTTGGTGTCTGGGGAGTTTTTCATGAGTAGGTTGGCCGTTTTTTTGTTTTTGTAGTAAATTGTCAATTGTATTTTTAGAGTTTTGTCTTTAGGGATAACGTTCCTATGAGCAATATATTTCAGGACCTTTTCCTTCATTTCATGAGTAGTCGAAAAGAAGTTCCTGTAAAAAGTCTAATTGGGGGTACAAGTGTTGTGTTGGTTGACTCCTCAGAGGTTGCATGGCGTTTCACCATTCTTTTTATGATGTCTTCAACAAGACCGTTAGAGAAGCCGTTGTTGACTAGGACCTGCCTTAACCTATAGAGTTTTTCATCGACTTACTTCCATCCTGAGCTGTGGCTGAGAGCACGGTCGACGTAAGCATTGACAACACTCCTCTTGTACCTGTCTGGGCAGTTCCTATTGTAATTGAGGCACGTTCATATGTTTGTTTCCTTAGTGTAGACTGCAGTGTGGAAGCCTCCGTTCCTTTCCGTGACTATTACATCTAGAAAAAGCAGTTTCTAATCATTCTCCATCTCGTACGTGAAACTCAACGCAGAATTCTGCTCGAATGCCTCCTTCAGCTGCTGCAGACGTCCGACATCAGTTACCTGCATAAAAATGTCGCAACATACCTGCAGTATATCGGTTTTTTTAAGTCCATGTCAACAAAGACCCTCTGCTCGTATAAACATGAATAGACAGATAAATAGATAGATGGATAAGGATGAATAGGTAGAATGATGGATAGACAAATAGATAGATGGCTAGATAGATGAAAAGATAGTTGGATGGATTAATGTATAGAAAGATGATTAGGTGCATGGATAGATAGAATTAAATAAAGCTAGATGGACAGACGATTAGATAGATGGATAGAAAGCTAGATGGATAGAGAAATGCTTAGATGGACAGAAAGCGAGATGAAGAAATTAATGGATAGAAAGCTAGATAGATAGCTGGCTGCACATATGGATGGATGGATGACTGGACATATGGCTGCACAGATGGATGGATAGAAAGATGATGGATGGATAGAAAGATAGATGTATATAAATAGATGGACAGAGTAGAGGGCAGAAGAATGGATACATGGATGGTGCTATACAGAGGGTGAGCTGTGACCAAGGGTGCTGCTAGTGGCTCAGGGTTAAGAAGGTCAGCCAGGTCTGACTCACGCAACTCACCAGAGTCTGTTGGTCTCAAAGATGAGGACCACGTCAAGCCCACCACCGCAGGTCTATGCTCCACCACCTGGGTGCTACTGATCGCCCTGGAAGCCCTTCAGTCAACCACGGGAAAACTGCTACCAGCAATTCCAGCCTTGTTCCATGGAGGAGTGAAGGAAGACTCAGACTTACCTTCAACAGCACTTCCTCTGAGTCTTGCCAGCTGTAACAAAAGGGTCGCAGGTTTCTCTTTCACACCTGCATTTCTCCACTATCACAAGGTCGCCAGCTGGGTTTATATCTCTGCACCCCAGCAGTGGAGTTTCGTGGTTGAACTCTGTTGCTTGACAGCATAAGTGTTGCTACATTCACAGTGTTAAATCAGGATTGCCAGCCTAGTGTACATTCCATAAATATCTGTGTTGCTCTCACTTTTCCAGCCACTAGAATATTTTAATATAAAATCTTACTGTTCATCTGTGGGGACTATAATATCACTCGTGTATGCTCGTAGAGATATATGGAGGCGAACTCAAACACGTCAGTAAAATTATATGACATATACTAACGAAAAGCTACATGAACACCCATATAGAAATGGTACATGAATAGACATATAAATAAATGCTCTGGAGATCGTCGGCAGCTCTCCTCTCACGAGCTCTGGCAACTCCATCAGCTGGGCAGATTTAAATGGGGCACTCACACCCTCTCAAGAAGGGAGGGGGGGGGGGGCACTTCTTCAATGTCGTCTGCCGCCTCACCAACTGTCACGTCGTCCACACACTGTCGTCTCCAAACTGTAGAGTGCTGGCTGCCCTACAGCCTATCCTAATACTAACATAATAATATATATATATATATATATATATATATATATATATATATATATATATATATATATATATATATATATATATATATATATATATATATATATATATATATATATATTACTGGCCTAACTAGACTAATCAGCAAGGTGTAATGGAAGAGAAATATGATCTACCTTAATCACTTCTGTTCACGACGCCTGTATTCCAATTGTGTGAGGTTCCTAAAGGTCCCGGGTCGCTCCTCAGCGATCCAGTAGCGTGTTGCAAGGCCTCAGGTGTCGTGAAGTAGTTGCATCGTATCCGTGCCACTCCCTAGAGTTCAGGTATTCCTATACTGGTCCAACCAGTGGTCACCTAGCCAGTCGCTGTATACACATGTTCCTTCAACCAGACATTTTCTCCTGGATCTGGAAACGGTGTCTTCCCTCCAACGTCTCAGCAGATGTGACCCAGTCACTGCAACACTGCTCGTTGCAACAAGCTAGACTCGCGGGTGCCAGGCAGGCTCTCCTGAGTCAGTGCCGACCGATATCCTCAAGTTCGATATCCTTGGTTCTTCCTTGCCCACTAAACGTGGCTTCTTCGTGCTCTCCCAGGAATACAAAGTCTTCAGAGATAATGGTAGACTGCGATGGCTGCTTATAACCCACTGAGCGAGGCTCCCAGAAGTAGAGGTTTTAGAGCCAGATAGCCCCACTTAACAAACAATGGGGGTACTTATCAAACAATGGAATCAGAGGCGGTGTACCAGACAGTCCCACTTATCAGACAATGGAATCAGAGGCGGCGTGACAGATAGACCAACCTCATTTTTTTTTTTTATTAACATATTAGGTACATCTGCATTAGTGCAGCTACCCTAGACTATATGAAGTGGAGTACAGTGTGTCAAAAAAGCTAACTAGGTGATGCTATAAAATCCCCATCACACAGGATGGTTAGTCATACAGAGGCATGTGATTAGCGGTCTGCACTGGCAGACTCCGGATGCATTTTGAGGATATCAACAACACAAGATTGAATAAGGTAGCAGTGGTAATACAAGTCCCCATCTCGCAGGATGGTTAGTCATACAGAGTCATGTGTTTAATAGCCTGCACTGGCAAATTTTGGGTATACTGTGAGGATATCTTCAAGAATACGAGAGTGAATAAAGTAATTGCATGCCAACTGGTAGACCAACCTCAGAGGTGGCAGTTAATAATTGTAGTCTACGGTGAGCTCCCACCATATTTCACTTACTCCAGCTATCACCCCTCCTGAGTAGGCCTGTTCTGGGTGTGAGAGAGGAAGGGCCACGCGGTGCGAGCTCCGCGGAAAACAATGTATATCTAGGGACATTTCAGTGATACAGGAACTAAACACAGTCAGATAACTTTTAAAGTGTGTCTCAACATATTAACCAATATATCATAGTGATTACCATCCGACCGTTTGTGTTCAAGAAAAAATAAGTGAAATTCGTGTGTAGTCAACGCCTGCCCTCGTGGTGCCAGGAGGCCTTAGGCGATAGTTGCCAAGTCGTCAATAAATCACATCTCTCGCTTGTGAAACATCAAGTAATCAGTGCCCATAGTGCTAAACTCTCTATGCAAAACAAATTATTATAAGTCAGGTCTAGGTCAGGTCAGGTCAAACAAGTCTATTATAACAAAAATTAAGATAATATATTTTAATATCAAGTGAACAAATTATACACAAAATAAGTCCGTCGTGTGTATGTAAACAAGGGCCATTTGGAGGTAGGCCCACCCCAGTACCCTCTGTGTGTGTATTCTTTCAAATAGTGTAACGTACTCAGGTAACTAGAGCCCAGACACAGAAACTAGAAGCCTCCGCTGTAAGGTAACTAGTGAGAAAATGCAAGTAATGTAATCTAACAAGTGAACAAAACAAATTAAGAGTGCGACATGTGGTAGCAACACTGGCCGTCCATACAGCCTCCTCCAGGCCAGTCTCAAGTTGGTAAACACCCATGGTCAACACCCACGGCCAGCACCCACGGTCAACACCCACGATCAGCACCCACGGTCAACACCCACGGTCAACACCCACGGTCAGCACCCACTGTCAGCACCCACGGTCAACCCCCCCCCCCACCGGTCAACACCCCACCTTGTAAGACCTTGTAAGACCATCACCACTGAACAGAAGTGTTCAAAAAATGGCTTGGATAAAAACGTGCATAGAATGCAACATGAAGGTAGATTACCAACAGAGCTTTCCATGCCAACTCTGTTCAGCAGCCATACACAAAAAATGTGCCAACATGACTAACAATTCAAGGAGAAATGGTCCCAGTGACCACTCTGTGTACTGGCTCTGCAAAAAAGGATGATGTAACTTTTTTGAAATTGATGGAAATCCTGGATAAAACTCCGCGTAGAAAACAGAGAATTACTAATTAATGCCTGCATAGCAATTTCTAATGTCTTCAAACAAACTGTACATGACACCAAGGTACAACCAGCTGTCGCAAAGAGCTCGGTGGCAGCGGCGCCTGAGCAGGGCGCGGAGTCGGGGATGCCTGAGCAGGGCGCGGAGTTGGGGACCCTTGAGCGGAGCGCGGAGTCGGGGACGCCTGAGCGGAGCGCGGAGTCGGGGACGCCTGAGCAGGGCGCGGAGTCGGGGACGCCTGAGCAGGGCGCGGAGTCGGGGACGCCTGAGCAGGGCGCGGAGTCGGGGACGCCTGAGCAGGGCGCGGAGTCGGGGACGCCTGAGCAGGGCGCGGAGTCGGGGACGCCTGAGCACGGCGCGGAGTCGGGGACGCCTGAGCAGGGTGCAGAGTCGAGGACGCCTGAGCAGGGCGCGGAGTCGGGGACCCCTGAGCGGCGCGCAGTGTCTCAGGCCCAGGAGCAGAGCGCGGTGTCACAGGCACCGGAGCAGGGCACAGTGTCGGAGACGCCGCAGCAGAGTGCGGTCCCTGGCAATGGGAAACAAACAAAGCAAGGCCCCAAAATCTGTTGGTATTACAGATGGGCAACCTGTAAACATGGGGAATCGGGAAGAACAAATGGAACATGTACACACGATCACCCTAGAAAGTGCAGAAACCTCCTCAATACAGGTAAATGTACCAAAAGCTGTGAATTCTTTCACCCAGAAACTTGCAAGAACTCTTTGGACAGGAAAGAGTGCTTCAATGCTGAATGTCCAGCTTTTCATATAAGAGGTACCAGGCGAATAAAACCGACAGACTACCACTATGAAAACAGCCACTACTCCATCGACCGGGATAATTTTTTAACAAGAGGAGGAGGAAAAGAACGGCTAAAAATGACCAGACTCTACCACCAACTCGGTCAAATGCTAGAGAGGACGCAAACACAGTGGCCTCCTTACCAGAGCCTCAGATATTAACACCAAGTAAGGCTTCCAGCACTTCCACTAACACGATAACATCATTTATATTTGCCAACATCCAGGGTATAAAAACACGCAAATCCAACAAAGTTCACTTTATACATGGTCTCCTTCATGAGGCAAATGCAGTGTTTGCAGCCCTAACGGAAACTCACACAAAGAACTGCCTTGATGGTGAAATATGGATCTCAGAATACAATCTCTTCAGATGTGATAGGAAACACCGGCTTCAGGGAGGGGTCAGCCTCTACATCAAGGACACACTCATCTGTACTGAGCTGCTAAACATCTCAAATGATATTGTGGAAGTGCTGATAGTCAAAATAGAGATCCTAAATGTAGTTGTTGTCCTTGTATATAAGTCACCGGAGGCAAACCCTCAGCAGTTTAAAGACCAACTAATGAAAATAGAGCACTGCTTGGAAAACCTCGCAAATCCAGCTCCGAACATCATCCTGCTTGGGGACTTCAACCTACGGCACCTGAAATGGAAGCACCTGGCTAATACAGTACTATCAGAAAGAATACCAGGAAGTAGCCTAAATGAACAGACACATGCAAATGACCTGCTACGGATGTGCGATAGGTTTGCCTTAAACCAGCAAATAGTAGAACCAACTAGGAAGGAGAACACGCTGGACCTCATTTTCACTAATAATGATGAGTTGATCGGGAACATAATGATTACAAATACCTGTTACTCAGATCACAACTTAATTGAAGTTCTGACAACCATGGGGAATGCACCTTCAAAACCAGTCCAGATTCCCGGTGGAGGAGATTTCAGTAAATTAAACTTCAATAATAAACAGATAAACTGGGAGCAAATAAACCAGGACTTCACAGAAATAAACTGGGAAGAACAGCTAGAAAATGCAAACCTGAACCAGTGCCTGGAAAAAATAAACTCAGTAGCACTAAAAATATGTTCAAACCGCATACCCCTAAGAAAAAAGAGAAAGATATGCAGATTGGAACGGGAACGTCGTTCCCTATATAGGCGAAGAAAACGAATCGCGGAACAACTTGAGAGTCGCACCCTATCTCAAGAACGGCGAAGAAGGTTAGGTAGAGAAATAGAAACAATTGAACTCAAGCTACAAGAATCATACAAACCCCAGGAGAGGCAAAAAGAGCAAAAGGCCATCAGTGAAATAGAGAGAAATCCGAAATATTTTTTCTCCTATGCAAAATCAAGATCAAAAACCACATCTAGTATCGGGCCCCTGCGAAAGGGAGATGGAACTTTCACCGATGACAACAAAGAAATGAGCGAGTTACTGAGGAAGCAGTACGACTCTGTTTTCAGCGAGCCATTAAATGCACTAAAGATTGATAACCCAAATGAATTTTTCATGGATATGATACCAACATCAAATCATATATCAGACGTCGCCCTATACCCACTAGATTTTGAAGAATCCATAAACAGTATGCCTATGCACTCTGCACCAGGCCCGGATTCTTGGAACTCCATATTCATCAAGAACTGTAAAAAAACACTATCGCAGGCCCTCCACATTCTGTGGAGACAAAGCCTAGATACTGGCGTTATTCCTGACATACTAAAAACAGCAGAGATATCACCACTCTATAAAGGAGGAAATAAGGCACAGGCAAAAAATTACAGACCGATAGCACTAACATCGCACATCATAAAAATTTTTGAGAGAGTGCTAAGAAGTAAGATCACAAAATACATGGAATCACAGCATCTCCATAACCCCGCACAACATGGTTTCAGAACAGGGCGCTCTTGCCTGTCGCAGTTGCTGGACCACTATGATATGGCATTAGATGCTATGGAAGACAGACAAAACGCTGATGTAATTTACACAGATTTCGCAAAAGCTTTTGATAAATGTGACCATGGTGTTATTGCACATAAAATTCGTTCAAAATTAATTACTGGGAAAATAGGCAGATGGTTCTACAATTTCCTGACTAACAGAACCCAATGTGTAATAGTCAACAAAATAAAATCCAGCCCATCAACCGTGAAGAGCTCAGTCCCCCAGGGTACTGTGCTTGCTCCAGTACTTTTTCTCATCCTCATATCCTCATATCGGACATAGACCAGAACACAACCTATAGCACTGTATCATCCTTTGCAGATGACACTAGGATTTTCATGAGAGTTGGCAACATAGAGGACACGGCAAACCTCCAATCAGATGTAGATCAGGTCTTTCTATGGGCTACAGAAAATATTATGGTGTTTAACGAGGATAAGTTCCAGCTCATGCGCTACGGAAAAATTGAAAATATAAAAACAGAAACCACGTACAAAACTCAGGCAAATCATAACATAGAACGAAAAGGCAATGTAAAGGATCTGGGTGTACTCATGTCGGAAGACCTTACCTTTAAAGAACACAATAAAGTAGCCGTCACAACTGCAAGAAAAATGACAGGTTGGATAACAAGAACTTTCCACACTAGAGATGCTATACCGATGATGATACTTTTCAAAACGCTTGTGCTCTCTAGAGTGGAGTACTGCTGCACAATGACAGACCCTTTCAAAGCTGGAGAAATTGCTGACCTGGAGAGCGTGCAGAGATCCTTTACTGCTAGAATCCACTCAGTAAAACATCTAAATTACTGGGACCGACTAAAGAGCCTAAATCTGTACTCCCTTGAGCGCAGGCGGGAGAGATACATAATAATTTACACGTGGAAAATAATTGAGGGGCTGGTCCCAAACCTGCACACAGAAATAACATCACATGAGACCAGGAGGCATGGCAGGATGTGCAGAATTCCCCTGTTCAAAAGCAGAGGTGCAACAGGTACTCTGAGAGAGAACTCTATCAACATCAGAGGCCCGAGACTGTTCAATATGCTTCCACTACACATAAGGGGCATAACTGGCCGACCCCTCACAGTGTTCAAGAGATAACTACATAAGCACCTCCAAAGGATACCTGATCAACCAGGCTGTGACTCATACGTCAGGCTGCGAGCAGACGCGTCCAACAGCCTGGTTGATCAGTCCAGCAACCAGGAGGCCTGGTCGACGACCTGGCCGCGAGGACACTAAGCCCCGGAAGCACCTCAAGGTAACCCCCCCCCCCTTATTTTTAGGGGGCTATATAGGAGTATTTAAGGATATATAATCGAACAAGTCTGAATTTCCCCTCTAGGACTATATGCATATATATAAGTCCGGAGCTATATAGGATATATATATCCTCAAAATAAAAGAGGGTGAAAAGAAATAGCCCTTATGTTTTATACATTATATTAACAGAAGTACATAGTGGCTTAAACGTAGTAATAATCTAAATCCCCTCCATAATATTGTCTAACTAGAGTCCTCCTTCGTGCCCACAGGTCCGTTGTGGGGTCTTCCTCCCCCTTCTGGGATGATGATGATTCATCATCATCCAGAGGGTGAAAGTGGTGTTGTGGTTCTTCTTCCTCTCCTAGGGGGGGGGGGTGCTGACGTCATAGCGTTCACTCTCACTGGAAGGGTGTCGCCCTTCCTCTCCTTGTGGCTTTATTGAATATTGAAAAGTATTTACTACTCCATTACTGTGTAGGGTCTCTTTAAAATGGTTATGTGTTAAAGATCTTTGCACAGCGTGGAGGATACCCTTAGCGGTAATGAAATTTGAATTGTCGTGCAACAGCAAACTATACATTTTGGGCTTAAGAGCTACAACTTCAAGGATGTGTCTGTCTGAAACCTCTGACTTTAAATGTCTTAAAACACCCTTTTTAGAATGATCATAGAAGGGGTGAGTTTCAGGGAAGTTACTTGTATCCATCCACGACTTAGGGGTTCTTTTCCCATCTCGTTAAAGAAATCTTCGGTCATTAAACTGTAGATGAAACTATCTGTATCACTGTATATCAGTGCTGCCCTATCTGTATAGTGCTTCTTAAGTACCCCTGTACCAAAAATGGTACAAACTGTATTTTGCTAGCTCAAGAATCTTGAACCCAATGTAATTAGGATGAGTAATTTTAATGAATGGTCTGGAACTGACAGACAATAATTTATTGTCACCTAAATACGTTTAAAGTGAGGATTCTTCACCTCCCGTAAAAAGACCCTAGCAGAAGTCACTAGTTTGGTGTCAATGGCATAATGGGCTGGGTTCAGTAGTGTTTTACCAAAAGCACTATTAGTTAACCGTTTAAATAGTGTTTTCCTATCGTTACTGGTGGAGGCATTTCTATTGTTAACATTGGTGTTAACTAATTCCGCCATAAAATCTGACTGGCAGAACTCGTAAATGGCGTGTATGGTCTCTACTTCAAGACCTATCTCAATAAATAGCTGTAAGAGGTGTAGAGATATGAAATAATGTTTTTTGGGGAGATGATCCCCAACCACCTTAATATTTTTGGGGGGAGCTTTGTAATGTTATTTGTTTCCAGAAGTCCCATACTAAATGGTGAGATATCCTCCATACTTATCCCCCTATGGTGTAAACAAAGGGGTAGATCATCTGTTAGTCTAGCTATTTCAGGTCTTATGTGTTTGGTGTCAATTAAGAGCCAGTACCCTTGGTTAGAAGAGAATGGCTGTTCTGTCATTATCTTCCCTTCACTAACGAAGGAGGTCATCTCATCAGATGACAACCTTCTTAGACCACCATAGGGTAATTTCTTAGCATACAACTCCCATAAAGTGAGTTGAAATCTAAAAACAGTATGAATGAAGATTTATCCTCCTGGGGGTTAAAAGATGGGTTGACGTAGTGGTTGTTAGCTCTGGCGTAACTCCTAACTGCAGTTGTAAAACCCCCTCGTATGTTTTGTGACAGGAGATTGTGTAACGTTACATCTGCACTTAACTCCAACGATATTTTGCTACGCTTCAAGAAGCAGTCATAGGAGTAGCCCGGAAGGCTACAGTAATAAGTCATTTCTAATGAATAGATATCATTTAGAATTACCCTATGGTGAGTAAAAATGTCAGCTAGTAAACCAACGTCACACTTCAAATAAACAAGGAGATAATCCTTTAATGACCTACATCCTGTTGCCTCCCATACTAATTTAGAATGTCTATATTCTTCCAAAGTGATGGTTGATTTGTTTAGGGAGCTGTAAAACATTTCAATTGGGGGGGAGTGTTGCATCATTAAAGCAGCTGATTTTTGTGACATATTCATAAGGGAAAAACTGCTTACCCCCTAAGAGTAGGTGGTGACTCTCTTCGGGTAAACCTTCTATCATTGAGTGAGTGAATGTTAAGGGGCTGGCTGACTCAATGTGGGTCTTTGCTAGGGACGAAAGACTGCCTGTAATAAAAGCCAGTGAATCAAGAAATTTAAGGTTGCCTATTTCTACCTTAAGATATTTAGTCCCCTGTCTCATGAGGATAATGCTCTTAATATTTGAACCCATGGCAAACTCCCTCAAAATTAAGCCCATGTCATAAGACATATTGTGGGCAATTAAGACTAAAGTCTCTAGAGCATTCTTGTGACGGAGGTTGCTGTAATTACATAGAGCTCCAATATAATTGAGCTTTTCCCTAAGGTGATCATGATGTTGAACCTTGAAATTGGTGGGTGTAAATACCTCCTCACAAAACTGACAGTATGTCTGTCTCCTAAAATGAACCATATCCTCAAGAGACATGTCTATTTCATATTTGGGTAGGCTGGATCTGATAATTTCCCATTTGGTGGCAACTCGCTCCATGAAATGTGTGACACTGTCCCCCCAAAATAAGTAAATTTATCAATGACGGAGTGGTTCCTATCAACAATTATATAGCTGTATGCTATAGGCTTATGTATGGCTGTAACAGAACCTAGACAATCCTCAGTGCTTAGGTGGCACTCAAAATCGAAATAAGCTATATGGGATGGGGGGGGGGGGTAACCTTTCCCTGTATTTTTAAAATGAAGGGTGTCCCCCTCCTGAGGATAAATCATTTTCTGGGTGATGTCACAGAAAGAAGAGTGATTTGTCCGCTCGCTAGAATTTTGATATTCTGAAAGACAGCTTCTACAGAAGACTGTCTTTCGCCTGTGGCTGCGAGTAAAGTTCCGTAAAAACTTGTCCAAGTCTTTAATTAATAATACTTACATGAGACTCCCCCAACAACAATAATGGTACTATGTCCGAGTACTGTCTGCTACCACGACGGCAAAGAGAGACGTGATAGACACCGTCTGTATGTTTGTGAATTGAATACAAAAAAATGGAGAGTTTATTCCTATTCTCCAATTTAGAGATGTCCTCCCATGAGAGAGGGAAAGATAATTGGTCGTATTTGACCATTTTCCTAACCCTAGAGTGAGACTCTACAAGTCTTCCTATACGTTTCCATTTCCATCCTTGTTGTGACGCCCGAAAAGCAGCAATGCATTGAATAATGCATGTTCCATTGTTACCATTGGGGTTTGGGTTGAAGACCTCATGTCGCCCCCTTAAGAAGGGGGGACAAGGCACATAATCCCCCAAACTGACCTTACACTACCATTACAGATAACGATTTTGAGGAAATCAATATTAAATAATATAAAACCACTTCCCTCTGTTTCTGATAGGAGATCCTCAAGACGTGTAATCATATATCCCACCCAACTATCAATAAGATCACCCACCTCCTCAAGAGTTACCAGCCTAGCAGGTGTCGTTATGAAGTGTTCCCTATAGTCATCATCTTCTGTGAGACGTTGTTTTAAAAGTGTTACCTTCACTTCATGGAGGATTTTGAATGATGAAGTAATATTGCCATGACCCGCCAGAGAATTCATGTAATTCTCTATTTCATTGGTGAAAAGTTCTCTAAAGTTGCTTAGGAGACCTACAGGATCTGTGGCAAAGGCTGGGGGGATGGAATATTCCATTCTAGTAAAGAAATCCCCCAGGGCCCCCACCCTATTAATTAAGAGAGGGGTGTCTATAACATCCTCCCCTTCTGAGGAATTTACATCACTATCTCGAGTGTTGTCATGGGATCTAAGACCACTAGGACCTGCCTGAGGGATGTCACCACCATCATCATCATCATCATCATCACTCATCTCTTCCTCCCCCCCATTTGCATTGGGCTGTCTAACCCCACCACCACCACCACCTAAGGGGCTATTGTTACGTTGGGCTTTGGAATGAAGTTCCTCTTCTACCTGCCCCTGAGATGTCTTTCCCTGCTTCTGAACCACCCCTGGAAAAAAAATAATATTAATAATAATTATAATAATAATAAAAGGCAACACCCCCACACCCTACTAAACCCCATGACATAATGTCTCAAGAAAGCTTCTTAAGATAATAAAACTGGAGAGAGGGTTTATTCACACACCGACTTTTACCCGGTTATCCGTTCCTCCATCCTTACCCGTTGGAAGGCGTCTTGGTCGTCTGTTACTGGTAACAAACTACGTACTCTTAAATGTTGTGTTTCCTCGTGGCCGTCCTCCTACCACCGTAACCGGCGATGGGAAACTGCTCTGGCGAGGTTGCGTATTGGCCATACTTGCTTAACCCATGGTCACTTGATGGAGCGTCGCCCTGCTCTTTATTGTCCTAGTTGCATTGTCCCTCTTACAGTCGTGCATGTCCTTCTTGAATGTCCTGACTTCCAGGACGAGCGTGTGTCTTGCTTTCCGACTGCCCCTCGCGGTCACCTGTCCCTCAATAGAAATCTTGGTGACTCGGATACTTTTGATATCGTTCGCCTTATGCGTTTTTGTTCTCGTATTGGCATCCTTGGTGATATTTAGCGCCCTCTGATTATTCTGCGCATTTGATGGTGCTACATAGCCTTCCTGGTTTGGTGCCTTCTTTTGACAATTACTTACTTATTCACACACCTTGGGGACATGATTGTAGATGTTCAGAGACCAAGTGCTCACACAAAGTAACCCAACAACTGCCGCAGGTGAAAGTGGGGTGAGGCTTCAAGGTGACGTTGCCGCAAATGAGGCATACAAATCCACCCTCTCTGGTAGGCTGGTGATGTTTACCTCCTAACAAGGGAATAGCATATAATTATATACACACACACTCCCCACACCCTCATGAAGATAGGGAAACCATCTCAATATTTCTCATTTGAAATAAATACGAATAAGTAAATAAGTAAATAAAATAAAATAAGGGCTTACCTCCACCACAGGTTCTCCTGTGAAGTCCACTAGATTGAACACATACAGTTTCCCCACAGCGGAGGCAGCAATAAGTTGTATGTACGAATTGTGGTGATGAGCTCCAACCACAAATGTTGCAAATATCTCCTGGATGTGACATCACCCCCCCCTCACCTAGGAAAAAAATAAATAATTAATATATATTCTCTCACTCAAAACACCCCCTCTCCCTTTTATATATATATATATATATATATATATATATATATATATATATATATATATATATATATATATATATATATATATATATATATATATATGCAAACAAGCCTGAATGGTCCCCAGGACTATATATATAGAATGAGGTGATTTGATAAAATGCTATGCCCAAGATTACCATCCGAGTGCCGGCGGGGAAGTGGTTCATATAGCCTCGGCTATCACTTCCTTATGTCCGGTCGTGATGGTCAAGCGGATTAAGGTGTCCCTGTACATACCAGTTGTGGGAGTATGGGTTCGAGTCACTTCTGGGGTGTGAGTTTTCAGTTATATATATATATATAAATAAATATATATGTATATATATATATATATATATATATATATATATATATATATATATATATATATATATATATATATATATATATATATATATATATATATATATATATTTATATGACAATGTCAGACCACGGAGGAAAAATGAAACAGGAAATTTCCTTAAGTACTTTCGTATATTAAATACATCTTCAGAAGGTGTATTTAATATACGAAAGTACTTAAGGAAATTTCCTGTTTCATTTTTCCTCCGTGGTCTGACATTGTCACATTCTTAATCACGTGTTTATTTTCGTGATATACACACATATATTTATATATATATAAATATATATATATAAATATATATATATATATATATATATATATATATATATATATATATATATATATATATATATATATATATATATATATATATATTGTGACGGGAAAGTGTTGGAGTATTGATGTTCGGCAGTCCTCCAATGGCAGGTGTCAATGCCTGGTCACACTTACAAAAAAAAGATAGACTGCTTGCCTGTTGTCTGTGGTAAGTGAGAGGGAGGAACACGTAAAACACAAAATATGAACAATGAAACTTTAATATATTTACTTTAAACATAAATGAAAATAAAGACAAATCTCGGGGGATATAAAAATACAATTAAATAACAAAGATAAATGCAAAGACAATATGAGACACAATAGTATAATGGTGAAATAACAAAATGGTGCTGAGAATATCGGCTATGGCTGAAACCTCCCTTCGTATACAAGCCAGTGAGCTTAGTATGCCAGTATTGGCGACTTGTCACCTCTTGTCAGGAGAGGTGACAAGTCGCCAATATATGTCATTCTTAAAAAAGACGAATATCTGGCGAAAATTAACCTCATACTCTCTGACCAAATTATGTTCCAAAGGGTAACGAAGGACACTACAGCCGAATTAAAAGCAAAGGTCAACAAACTGATCGAAACTGTGAACGCCAAGAAATCCGGACTCCACCTGCCAAAGATCATTGGGGAATATAAACCTGGATATGCGTATGGAAATGTCAAGACACACAAGCCTGGAAACCCACTTCGGCCAATCATTAGCCAGATACCCACACCCACGTACAGACTGGCGAAGCGACTCAACGGCCTGCTGACTCCTTATGTTCCTTGCACCTTCAGCCTGAAGTCTCCAAAGGAATTTGTTGACTTACTGCGGGGCACGCGGGCCACAAGGATAAGAGCCTCGTTGGACGTAGAATCGCTGTTTACCAACGTACCTGTGGACGAGACAATCGGGATGATAGCCGACAGAGTGTGTAGTGATCCAGCCTGTACTCCTCTTGACATACCAGAAAATATTCTGAGGAAACTACTCCAAGCTTGTACTAAAGAGGCACCCTTCTTGAGCCCGGATGGGCACATGTATAAGCAAGTAGATGGGGTCGCCATGGGTTCTCCCCTAGGTGTCCTGTTTGCTAACTTCTACATGGATACCATCGAGCAAAAAGTCTTAGTCGACATGAACTTGAAACCGGCCATATACTGCAGGTATGTTGACGACATTTTTTCACAGGTACCTGATGTCAGACATCTGCAGGAGCTGAAGGAGGCATTTGAGCAGAGTTCCGTGCTGCGTTTCACTTACGAGATGGAAAAGGATGGGAAGCTGCCCTTTCTAGATGTAACAGTCATGGAAAAGAGCGGAGGTTTCCACACTGCAGTCTACACTAAGGAAACGAACATAGGAATGTGCCTAAGTGCCAACAGCGACTGCCCAGGCAGGTACAAGAGGAGTGTTGTTAACGCATATGTCGACCGTGCTCTCAGCCACAGCTCAGAATGGAAGCAAGTCGACGAAGAACTCTGTAGGGTAAGGCAGGTCCTAGTCAACAACGGCTTCTCCAATGGTTTCGTCGAAGACATCATAAGAAGGAAAGTGAAACGCCATGCAACCTCTGAAGAGACAACTAACACAACACCTATACCCCTATTAGACTATTTTACAGGAACTTCTTTTCCACAGCTCATAAAACGGAGGAAAGGGTCCTGAAAGATATTGTGAATAGAAACGTTATCCCTACAGACAAAAATCAGAGGATACAACTGACGATTTACTATAAAACCAGAAAAACGGCCAGCCTACTCATGAGAAACTCTCCAGACACAAAGCAGAACGCTTTAAAAGAGACCAACGTCGTCTATGCCTTCAAATGTCCACTTGGGGACTGTAAGCTCCAAAAAACCCAGTATATAGGCAAGACAACAACATCTCTTTCTAGGCGTTTAACGATGCATAAGCAACAGGGCTCCATTAAGGAACATATAATCTCTTCCCACAACCAAACCATCGCCAGAGAAATCCTAGTAAACAACACAGAAATCATCGATAGATATAGCGAAAGCAGACGGCTTGATGTTTGCGAGGCACTGCACATTAAGAAGTCAACACCAGCAATCAACAGCCAATTAATGCACAACTATATTCTACCCACCTCAAGACTCCGCTCCAATATAGAAGCATCAAGAAATATGCACCAATAGGCTTTCTACAATCACTTCCATTTCAATACCCATTGTTTCGTGTTCTGTCTTGTGTTGATGAAATTAATACCCTATTAAATACCAACTCACCCCATCCACCTCACTCAAATGTAGATATAAACAAATCGGAGATATGTAAGTTCTATTCAGTTGTGTATGTGTAGTCTTTGAAAATGTAATAAGTTTTACGAAACGCGCTCAAGTGTCGCGTCAGACTAGAAATAAAAATGAATTTTGGAGATTTGATTTTTGAATTACCTCCAACAGTGAAAAGAAATGTACGAAAGATTGAGAAAATTCGTGTTAGAGTTATTAATCTTACTTTTTCGGTCATATTTAATAATATATATGTCGTACCTAGTAGCCAGAACGCATTTCTCAGCCTACAATTCAGGGCCCGATTTGCCTAATAAGCCAAGTTTTCCTGAATTAATATATTTTCTCAAATTTGTTTCTTATGAAATGATAAAGCTACCCATTTCATTATGTATGAGGTCAATTTTTTTTTATTGGAGTTAAAATTAACGTAGATATATGACCGAGCCTAACCAACCCTACCTAACCTAACCTAACCTATCTTTATGGGTTAGGTTAGGTTAGGTAGCCGAAAAAGCTAGGTTAGGTTAGGTTAGGTAGGTTAGGTAGTCAAAAAACAATTAATTCATGAAAACTTGGCTTATTAGGCAAATCGGGCCTTGCATAGTAGGCTGAGAAGTGCGTTCTGGCTACTAGGTACGACATATATATATATATATATATATATATATATATATATATATATATATATATATATATTTATATATATATATATATATATATATATATATATATATATATATACATATATATATATACATATATATATATATATATATATATATATATATATATATATATATATATATATATATATATATATATATATATATATATATATATATATATATATATATATATATGTCGTACCTAGTAGCCAGAACGCACTTTTCATCCTACTATGCAATGCCCGATTTGCCTAATAAGCCAAGTTTTCATGAATTAATCTTTTTTCGACTACCTAACCTACCTAACCTAACCTAACCTAACCTATAGAGATAGGTTAGGTTAGGTTAGTTAGGGTTGGTTAGGTTCGGTCATATATCTACGTTAATTTTATCTCAAATAAAAACAAATTGATCTCATACACAATGAAATGAGTAGCTTTATCATTTCACAAGAAAAAAAATTTTGAAAATATATTAATTCAGGAAAACTTGGCTTATTAGGCAAATCGGGCCTTGCATAGTAGGCTGAAAAGTGCGTTCTGGCTACTAGGTACGACATATATATTTATATATATATATATATATATATATATATATATATATATATATATATATATATATATATATATATATATATATATATATATATATATATATGTATATATATATATATATATATATATATATATATATATATATATATGTATATATATATATATATATATATATATATATATATATATATATATATATATATATATATATATATATATATATATATATATATATAAATATATATTCTCTCAAAACACCCCACTCTCCCTTATATATATATATATATATATATATATATATATATATATATATACATATATATATATATATATATATATATATATATATATATATATATATATATATATATATATATATATATATGTATATATATATATATATCACAATATATATGTGATATATATATATTGTGATATATATATATATCACAATCAAGGTACACAGAATCACAGATTCTGTGTTCCTTGGACAAACAGGAAAGTCCTTACAACTGCGGTTGTCACAACATGCTTATAGTATTAGAACTGCCCAAACGTCTAATGCATTGTATCTACATACGAGTTTATGCGATCACAATATTAATTGGAATGGGGCAAAAAGCATTACCAATTGTGGGGATTTCGTGGAACGGAATTTGATTGAGTCTGCTCTAATCAGTCAGTGTCCAAATCTTCTTAATGTTAGTACTGGAATGTACAAACTTGATCCATTTTTAAGTTATAATATTGCACAACAGTTTAAGAAACAATTCTGATAGAGAGGCTTACAATGTCTCATTATATTTGTATATTCATATATAGTGTGTTCATGAGGCTTTTCTTTAATCTTTCATCCTTATTCTCTAACCGCTTAATCCTCTTTGACCATTCTAAGATAAGCTATACCTGTTTTTGGTTAATTACACCTGACCAACCCTTGGGATGGGTTGGTCAGGTGTCGGCCTATATATCTTCCCCCCTTCTCCCTTCCTCAGTCAGTCTGGTGTTGACAAAGGCTTTAACAAAGCCGAAACGTTCACCTCATTTCATATTTCTCTGTGGATTTTCCGCATATATATATATATATATATATATATATATATATATATATATATATATATATATATATATATATATATATATATATATATATATATATATTTTTTTTTTTTTTTTTTTTTTTTTTTTCAACAATAGGGAAGGGAGTACCACCTCTGGCTGGAAGAAGGGGGACCCATAGCCTCGGAGGAAACCACACATAACGCATTGGAGGGAATGTGGGTCCCCTCCAATACAGTTTCTGTGTGCTTTTCTCCTACCACCCCCTTCCCTTTTTTTTTTTTTTTCCTTTATTGTGTATTTAAAGGTTACAAAACATACGAGACAAATGCCTAAAGGTTATGGATCTCTTGAAGCTCCTCCGCTTCTGGACAGGAACCGAGGACGCAGCAAGCATTTCCCCTCTGGATCGCCACACTGAGACGCTGAAATAAAAAACTGGAAGCCCTTGGGTCTCTGGTGACGTCAATGAGCTTGGACCCCAATTCCTTGAGAAATCCCAAGGCACTCTTGCCCCAGGGGCCATGCGTCTCAGACGCTATGGGAACAAAGAGGTATTGACCTTCCAGTCGCCTGTATATATATATATATATATATATATATATATATATATATATATATATATATATATATATATATATATATATATATATATATATATATATATATATGTCGTACCTAGTAGTCAGAACGCACTTCTCTGCCTACTATGCAAGGCCCGATTTGCCTAATAAGCCAAGTTTTCACGAATTAATTTTTTTTCGACTACTTAACCTACCTAACCTAACCTAACCTAACTTTTTCGGCTACCTAACTTAACCTAACGCATAAAGATAGGTTCGGTTAGGTTAGGTAGGGTTGGTTAGGTTCGGTCATATATCTACGTTAATTTTAACTGCAATAAAAAAAATTGACCTCATACATAATCAAATGGGTAGCTTTATCATTTCATAAGAAACAAATTAAAGAAAATATATTAATTTCGGAAAATTTGGCTTATTAGGTAAATCGGGCCTTCATAGTAGGCTGAGAAGTGCGTTCTGGCTACTAGGTACGACATATATATATATATATATATATATATATATATATATATATATATATATATATATATATATATATATATATATATATGTATATATATATATATATATATATATATATATATATATATATATATATATATATATATATATATATATATATATATATATATATATATATATATATATATTTCATTGAATATGACCGCATATTCTGTATTTATTATTTTCTGGTTTAGGGCTTCTATCCCTCTAACTATTTTCTTAGCATCAGGGCTTAATTGAAATAGGAGTTCTCCAAAACTCATTTTCGTACTTTTAAGGTGAAGAAAAGAAGTGATTTACTATAGAGTGTATTACACTTATTTGTATAGATTTTTGTCTTTCAGATTAAAAAATCTGAAAGACGTAACAATAAGAAAAGCCGACAAAACAGCAGCATATGTATTGATTCCTACCCATGAATACATGAACAAAATTAGCGACATCCTAAGTGACGACTCCAAATTTCAACGAATCACGAGGAACCCCGTAGAAGACCTTAAGCGGAAAGTAAACAAAACAATTACAGCAATCAACGCAAAGAAAGGTAGTGTGCATTTCAATAAACTTCAAGGCGACTATGGCTTAGGATATGCCTACGGCAATGTTAAGACGCATAAACCAGGTAACCCACTACGCCTTATAATCAGCCAAATACCAACCCCAACTTATCACCTGGCAAAGAAACTCAATGAACTCCTAACTCCATACACTCCAAGTAAGTTTAGTCTACAATCATCAGCAGATTTCCTAGAATTGATCAAATCTACCCAGCCCGATGGAATCATCGCTTCCCTGGACGTTGAATCCCTTTTTACCAACGTCCCAGTCGACACAACCATAGGAATGATACTGGACAGAGTATACAGAGACGAGAGCACCCCCAAATTAGACATACCTGAGCCACACTTGAAAAGTCTTCTCGAAGCATGTACAAAGGAAGCCCCTTTCATCAGTCCACAAGGAGACATGTATTTACAAATAGACGGAGTAGCAATGGGCTCCCCCTTAGGAGTTTTATTTGCTAATTTTTATATGGGAACCATCGAAGATAGGGTCTTCAGTAGCAGACAAAAACCAACTGTATACTGCCGTTATGTAGATGACATATTCGTAATAGTAAAAGACTCAGATGAACTAATTGACCTAAAAAGACACCTAGAGAGAGAGTCAGTACTCCGATTTACACATGAAAATAGTGAAAATAACAATCTGCCATTCTTGGATGTACTAATAACAAAAACAGGAACCTCTTTAAGCACCAACGTATATACCAAGTCCACCAACATAGGATTATGCCTGAACGGTAGAAGTGAGTGCCCCCAAAGATACAAAGCCAGTGTTCTCAATGCTTATATTCGTCGAGCGCTTACCCACTGCTCTGAATGGAGCAACGTGAGTAGAGAGTTTGAAAGAGTAACTCAGGTATTGGTGAACAACGGATATAGCAACGCGGAAATAAACGCTGCTATAAGAAGACACATGGACCGTTGGTATAATTCAGAACCTAGAACAGAAACCACAACACCCCCAATAAAATTATATTACAAATCAACCATGCACAGTGAACATATAAAAGAGGAAAGAATAATGAAAGAAATAAACCGTAAAGGAGTAAAAAGCACTACTCCTAACCAAAACATAAACCTGATAATATTCTACAAAACCAAGAAGACTTCCGAACTCCTTATCAAAAACAGCCCGAAGCCGACGGAGAACCCTCTACAGCAGTCAAGCGTTGTATACATGTACACTTGCCCCCACGAAGGATGTAACCTTCAATGTAAGTACATAGGTATGACGTCGACCAAGCTGACGAGGCGTTTGACATGCCATCTTCAATCTGGTGCCCCTAGGAATCACATGAGACAAGCCCATGACATTACTCTAACAAGAGAAATGTTGAACAAGAATACTTGCATAATAGACAAAACCCAAGATTCAAGAAGATTACAAATTCTTGAGGCAATTCACATAAGAATAGAGCGACCTACCATGAACACCCAAATCACGGAACTATTTACTCTACCCACCATGAGAGTAAGGACAAGACAAGAACATATCGATGCCAACACTGAAGACAATGTCCAACATAACAGGCCAATTACACTGGATTAATCTTTGTGTTTAGATTGGAGATGCCTCGTATGGGCCAATAAGCCTTCTGCAGCCCCTATGTTTATCCCTTATGTATCCCCCCATGTTTTCACCTTCATTGTATTATCACCTGACCAAATGCGGGTATAAAATCAACTAGTATTGTAAGATCTGTTCACTTGAGAATGAACCATGGAGGTTCGAAACGTCGTGCAAATTATACAAATAAGTGTAATACACTCTATAGTAAATCACTTCTTTTCTTCACCTTAAAAGTACGAAAATGAGTTTTGGAGAACTCCTATTTCAATTAAGCCCTGATGCTAAGAAAATAGTTAGAGGGATAGAAGCCCTAAACCAGAAAATAATAAATACAGAATATGCGGTCATATTCAATGAAACATGTTTGAAAGAAAACCTGCTGCCAGTATACACCAATATATATATATATATATATATATATATATATATATATATATATATATATATATATATATATATATATATATATATATATATATATATATATATATATATATATATATATATATATATATATATATATATATATATATATATATACAATTGACGATCACAAAACACTGATCATTTTATGCGGAAAATCCACAGAGAAATATGAAATGAGGTGAACGTTTCGGCTTTGTTAAAGCCTTTGTCAACACCAGACTGACTAAGGAGAAGGGAGAAGGGGGAGGATATATAGGCCGACACCTGACCAACCCATCCCAAGGATTGGTCAGGTGTAATTAACCAAAAACAGGTATAGCTTAGAATGGTCAAAGAGGATTATGCGGTCAGAGAATAAGGATGAAAGATTAAAGAAAAGCCTCATGAACACACAATATATGAATATACAATTATAATGAGACATTGTAAGCCTCTCTATCAGAGTTGTTTCTTAAATTGTTGTGCAATATTATAACTTAAAAATGGATCAAGTTTGTACATTCCAGTACTAACATTAAGAAGATTTGGACACTGACTGATTAGAGCAGACTCAATCAAATTCCGTTCCACGAAATCCCCACAATTGGTAATGCTTTTTGCCCCATTCCAGTTAATATTGTGATCGCATAAACTCGTATGTAGATACAATGCATTAGACGTTTGGGCAGTTCTAATACTATAAGCATGTTGTGACAACCGCAATTGTAAGGACTTTCCTGTTTGTCCAAGGTACACAGAATCACAATCATTGCAGGGAATCGAATACACACAACCTGCTGTATCAGGGGAGTTTTTTATTAAATTGGATTTGATCGTACTATTAGTGAACACCAAATTTATATTAAGTTTCTTAAAAATCAGAGACAATTTTTCAAGTCCACTCGCATAAGGTACCACCAATGAGTTAATAATTTTTGGTTTCGCCTTAGGGACGTGATTATAAAACGTACGCTTGGCTTGTACAAACGAGAAATCCAAAAACCTCTTAGGATATTGTAAACTCTTCCCAATTTCATATATTTTAGCAATCTCTTCATCAAAAAACTCAGGGCTGCAAATCCTCAAAGCTCGTAGAAACATTCCTGAAAAACAGGAATTTAACACAGTAAACAAGTTAAACAGGCAGTATTTTCAGGAATGTTTCTACGAGCTTTGAGGATTTGCAGCCCTGAGTTTTTTGATGAAGAGATTGCTAAAATATGTGAAATTGGGAAGAGTTTACAATATCCTAAGAGGTTTTTGGATTTCTCGTTTGTACAAGCCAAGCGTACGTTTTATAATCACGTCCCTAAGGCGAAACCAAAAATTATTAACTCATTGGTGGTACCTTATGCGAGTGGACTTGAAAAATTGTCTCTGATTTTTAAGAAACTTAATATAAATTTGGTGTTCACTAATAGTACGATCAAATCCAATTTAATAAAAAACTCCCCTGATACAGCAGGTTGTGTGTATTCGATTCCCTGCAATGATTGTGATTCTGTGTACCTTGGACAAACAGGAAAGTCCTTACAATTGCGGTTGTCACAACATGCTTATAGTATTAGAACTGCCCAAACGTCTAATGCATTTTATCTACATACGAGTTTATGCGATCACA
Source organism: Procambarus clarkii (assembly GCF_040958095.1). Classification (NCBI taxonomy): domain Eukaryota; kingdom Metazoa; phylum Arthropoda; class Malacostraca; order Decapoda; family Cambaridae; genus Procambarus; species Procambarus clarkii. The sequence goes on from NC_091151.1 coordinate 59,870,798, forward strand.
ATATTAACTGGAATGGGGCAAAAAGCATTACCAATTGTGGGGATTTCGTGGAACGGAATTTGATTGAGTCTGCTCTAATCAGTCAGTGTCCAAATCTTCTTAATGTTAGTACTGGAATGTACAAACTTGATCCATTTTTAAGTTATAATATTGCACAACAATTTAAGAAACAACTCTGATAGAGAGGCTTACAATGTCTCATTATAATTGTATATTCATATATTGTGTGTTCATGAGGCTTTTCTTTAATCTTTCATCCTTATTCTCTGACCGCATAATCCTCTTTGACCATTCTAAGCTATACCTGTTTTTGGTTAATTACACATGACCAACCCTAGGGATGGGTTGGTCAGGTGTCGGCCTATATATCCTCCCCCTTCTCCCTTCTCCTTAGTCAGTCTGGTGTTGACAAAGGCTTTAACAAAGCCGAAACGTTCACCTCATTTCATATTTCTCTGTGGATTTTCCGCATATATATATATATATATATATATATATATATATATATATATATATATATATATATATATATATATATATATATATATATATATATATATATATATATATATATAAAAGTTTGTGAGGGTACCACCTCTGGTGCCAATGTGGGGACCCATAGCCTCGGAGAAGAAAATAAAAAGTATTCAGAGGAGACCTTGTGGCTTCTCACTGAACACTAATATTATCTTCTCCTACCACCCCTATTCTTTTGTATGTACACATATATATTTACTTTATTTGAACTTTGTTACAAAAAAGGAGTTACATATGGGTTACAAAGATGGTTATCATAGGTTGTCGAGTTCCTCCAGCTCCTCAGATGGCGGGCAGGAACCCTGGATGCAGTGCGCATTTCCCCTCTGTATCGCCACACTGAGGCGCTGGAAAAGAAAGCTTGCAGCTCTTGGGTCCCTTGTCGTTTCAATGAGCCTAGAACCCAGTTCCTTCAAAAAACTGGTAGCACTTTTACCCCAGGCGCCGAGTGTCTCAGAAGCAATGGGGACAAAATTGTAGTGGTGATCCAGTTCTCTATACTTACGGGATTTGGCTGCTTCCTTGTGGGTGGCAGCGCCACCTGGTTGTGGAACACTGAGGTTAATGTAGGTGTTAGCCAGGGTTTATATGCACGTGTAGTCCCATACCAACTGCTTGCCATTCTTCCAGGGGTTCACTGTGATACCATCCGGGCGACCAATAAGAGCATCAGAGTTACGGGGCGTTAGGTAACGGGGCTCTCTTTCAGCTGGGCATCCAGCTGTGGTGAGGCTCCTCTTGATGATGTTGTTAACTTCACTGTGCCTCGAGTGCCATCCCCCTGAGCTTTGGCAGAGTAGGCCATGGTGGCCGTACCTGTCAGCCACCACCTCGCCGCAAATACACCTATATCTGGTGTGGATTGGGGCAGCAAGGCGGAGGGCCACAGCAATTCGGAGGGCGTGTGGTGTGAGATGCGTGCCAGTTGCCGACATTGGGGTTGCTAACAGGAAATTCCCTGCATGTGGTGCTGCTACTGCTGTGAGGCGAGCAATGTCGTGTTGTGTTGTTGCAGCACCCAGGCACTCTGCAGCAACTTGGTCTACAATGGGGCCATCCCAGCTGGATTGCTTGTGGGCTTTTTGGGATGGTGGTTGAGGTGATTGGCCTGCACGAGACGCCCACTCTGTGGCACAGCGTGTAAAATTGGGATCATGTACACCTGCCAGCTGATGTAAGTGGGCAGGTAGAATTTCCTTCACAAGGTCGTCGGATGCTGATAAGGAGGACAGGAAGGCTGGAACAGCGATTTGCGTTGCTGTTCGAACTCCGAGGCCCCCAAGTCTTAAGGGAAGAGAGGCTTGTTTCCACTGTAGGTCATATATATATATATATATATATATATATATATATATATATATATATATATATATATATTGTTAGGATAATCTCCTTTCAGAGAGATTTAGCCTGCTCTTTCCTATCATCATGTTATTTCAGTACATCTACAACATCTCGATACTACAAGCAAGTGTAGTACGTATTGACTCTGATACGTTTTGCCAGGCCCAAACGTTTCATCGCACTCGCTCTCCACCTCCCCCCTCCCTCTTTGTCGATCACCAAACCACCACTTCCAGCCAGCCCACTTCTGATTGGTGAATCGACATCTGCACTTCAGCGCCATCTACATAGCCGATGACGGAGCATGCACCAGCCATTGGATTCAGAATATCCTTGTGCTCTAAAGCTGACACAACTACTTGATAAACGCTCTGTTTATTGATGGATGTTTTCAGCCAGCACTTTATTCTCAACACCTGTTAATTAATTTTTGTCTTTGTCCATTTTAGAGTAACGTCACCAATATTTTATTTTATGTTATTTTTTGACATTATAATCTTGTTTGTTTGCACTGTACATAGCCAAGGAATTGTCTTATTCATATTTGTTTTCAATTTAATTAAAGTTTCATTGTTCATACTATTTGTTTTGCTTGTTTTGCCTTACTTTGCCACAGGACACAACAGGTATGCAGCCATCTTTTTTTTTTAAATGTGATAGGCATTGACACCAGCCATTTGGGGGGACTTCCGAACACCTTCACTTCTTTTTTCCATCACATTTAATGGGGGCCTGTCCTAGGAGCCTCACTCAGGTACTAGTACTAGAACATCAATTTGTGGTAAGTGTACTTGGCTTTGATAAAGTTGCTTTTCATTATTTTCATAACTTTTAATATTTATATGGTGCTGTGTATTTTGTGAACAGTTAACATATTGTTAGTGTTGGATAACTGTGGATTACGTGGTGACTGTAGGCCTCAGTCATTCTCTTAATTGGTCGTTCATCCCTCAGTGTTATTACTCGTGTATTCCACCTTTTTTGTCCCAAGGTTATTTCTTAAATTCAGACAGATCATCATTTTGGTACCCTGGTACTTTGGTTTGTCTTCGGGCCACGTACCCTATCTTCTGCAATCCGACCAAAGGAGGATACAGAGGGCCATAGTTCCTCTAGCACGGACTACGCTGTTGAGTTGGGACCTCAATAGCAGTTCTCGTCACCAGTTGATACTCGCACCCCAACACATCGGTCAGTGATGATGATATTTACTCAGGTAGGGAATTGGCTTTTTTTTTCAGAGCACAAAGAACGCTAATTCTGTAAGTATCATATAATTAAGTAGGAAACCCTTTGCTTTTGTCCTATAGAGACTCAGCAAGGTATCCCTACATTCTTGGACTACCCTTTCATTTCTGAAACAATTAAGTTTCATTTGTTTTAGAAACTATCGGTTTCATTTATTTAGTAGGATTTTCTTGCTCTTATTCTCTTATATTGAGTACCGGGTACAAGATTTCCTGTGATTTTGATTGACTAATCATTTACCATCTAACATTAACGTTAATTGTTAACGATTAAATTTCAACAGGATAGTTACCAGTTGCCACGTCATCCTGTTACTGACACTGACAATATCACTGGTATATTCGCTGTATATTTATTTGCTATTTCAAAATGTTTCGTCTCTCAGCATTTCGTAGCGATCCAGCCAGTGAAGTAGGGAACTTAATTCGTGCCTGAAAAATAGAATTACAAACTCTTGCACACGAGTATCACCTAGATGTTCCCCATGGAGCCACCAAAAGTGACGTGCACAATATTATCTTGGACCACCTCTTAGATGAAGGAATTATAGACTCTGATGCTTACGAAAACTATTCTATTGCAGATCGGCATGCACTGACAGCTATAAAACTAAAGCTCGAATTAGCAAAAATAGAGCGCGAACAACAAAAAGAAGCTCTACAGATAAGGGAATGTGAGGCTGCCATAAAGAAAGAAGAACAAGAATGTGAGGCTTCCCTAAGGAAAGAAGAACAGGAACGTGAGGCTGCTCTCCACCGTGAGCGTGAACGAGAACAGCTAGAAGCAAGAAAACGTCACCTGGAGATGCAAAGAGAGCATGATAAGAAGCAAGCTGAGAGTGTTCTAGCATATCGTCGACAAGAACTCGACTTGGAAACTACACACCACACTCAGCGCCAACAAGCTACAGCCAGTCTCCTAGTAAGCTTCAATGTCTCCCATGCCAGTAAGTTAATGCCACCATTCGTTGAGACAGAGATAGATGTGTTTTTTACTACTTTTGAGGCCCTAGCTAGAAAACTTAGCTGGCCTGAAGATCAATGGTATACCCTTCTCAGAGTGCACCTCACAGGTAAATCTGTGGTTACTCTCAGTACCTTAGCGTCTGAGAATGACTACCAGACCCTGAAGCAAGCAGTTTTAGACGCCTACCTTCTCTCCACCAAAAGCAACAGACGAAAACTCCATGATTATCTAAAGGCAAGTACCACCACCTTTTTAGAATTTGCCAATACTAAGAAAAGATATTTCAAGAAATGGCTGGAAACAGCTCATGTCTCTACATTTTCAGAACTCGTCAACCTCATGCTAGTTGAGGAATTCTTGAGACGTGTTCCCCCTTCCATCCGTTTATATTTAGCAGACAGAGAAGAAACCGACTACATCAGATGTGCGAAGTCGGCTGACACCTACAGTCTTATACACCGGCTAACACCTGACCCACCTTCCAGTAAGAAGTCTTGGTCTAGTTATGACCAAGTGAGTAGAGATCAGGCGACCTCTCAATTGTATTGTAAGTATTGCAAGCTCTATGGACATACCATAGATAAATGTGGAAAACCCCAATACAAAGGCTATAGTAAAACTCCTAAACCCAAACCGACTCCTCCTAAGTCCGGTAAGCCTGTGATGAATGTTGGTGTTCCTGTTAATGATCTATCTCTCTTCAGCAAACACCTGTATCCTGGAACTGTCTCTACCAACGGTATAGATTCGGAGGGACATTTCAAATTGAAGATCTTGAGGGACACAGCGGCTCTTCTGTCAATAATATTGAAATCGGCTGTGCCTAACATCACCTACACCGGGGAAACCGTCCTTATCACTGACCTCACTGCTACCACTCCGTATCCACTCGTCAGAGTCCACCTGGATTGTCCTTTCGTGGCCGGTGAAGTCCAAATCGCCATCAGGGAAAAGCCTTTTCCCATGTCAGGGGTACAACTTCTCCTGGGCAATGACTAGGCCGAAGATCTACAACCTTCCAAAATGATCATCATGGACAAACCCCAGGTGTGTAACTCTGTAGTGGACAATCCCATCTTTAGGTATGTTTCAGCAGAGGTCCGAGAAACTGATGAAGTTTCTCCTCCAGTTTTGGTGACCACCCGTGCACAAGCTGCACGCCCGCAACCAGCTGACTCTACTGCTACCGCTGTCCCTCAAGACCCTCAGAATCTACCACCGAATCTTACTATGTTGGAGTTCCGTAAGTTACGGAGGGAGGATCCTTCATTACCACCGTTATTCTTCCAGGCCGAGACTCAATCTGACAGTATCCCTGGGATCTTTCTAGAGAATCAGTTGCTCTACCGCAGGTACCGACCCAGTAAACTAACAGAGGATGACGATTGAGCTAATGTCGACCAACTAGTAGTTCCCGCCAGCCTACGGCCCGATATTCTACACCTGGCCCAAGGAGCGCTTTCGCACTATGGTTTTAACGAAACCTATCACGGAATCAGACAAGACTACTATTGGCCAGGTATGGTAAAAGACATTAAAAGTTAAGTGCAACAGTGTCATACATGTCAGATGGCAGGAAAACCTAACATCCCTATTCCCAAGGCTCCTTTAATTCCTATCCCGGTGCCTGTGGAACCTTTCCACAGACTCATCATAGACTGTGTTGGTCCTTTACCCCGGACCAGTTCTGGCAACTATTATATACTAACCATCCAGTGTCCAACCACCAGATTCCCCATAGCAGTTCCTGTAAAGAACATTACGGCTGCTACGGTGGTGAAACAACTATTGAAGATCTTTACCCAATACGAATTTCCTCGGGAGATTCAAAGCGACTGTGGCACCAACTTCACCAGTGATCTCTTCAAGAAGACACTGGAAGAATTCAACATCACTCAGGTATTGTCCAGCCCCTATCATCTTGCTTCACAGGGTTCTCTTGAACGTAGTCACCAAACGATTAAATCACCCCTAAAGAAATTTTGCAATGAAACCATGAAAGACTGGGATAAACAACTTGACATCATCATGTGCATTTTCAGAAGTCTCCCAAATGAGTCTCTAGGAGTATCTCCTTATGAGATGCTCTACGGACGTAAGTGGCGTACTCCTCTTAAAGCTTTTAAAGATTCTCTACGTAATGCCACCTTCAGTGACCCTCAGAATGTGACCCAGTTTCTTCAAAACTTAAAACAGATTCTAGAGAGAGTACGTAAATTTGCTAATGACAATCTATTGAAAGCTCAAGATGGGATGAAGACTCATTTTGACCAACGCAGCAAAATCAGGAAATTTAAAACAGGAGACTTCGTGTTGGTATATTTTCCGATCCCAGGTTCTCCATTGCAAAACAAATTTTCAGGACCCTACCGCATCAAGGAGTGCAGAAACAACTACGCTCTTGAGACTCCAGATAGGCGGCGGAGGACTCAGTTGTGCCACGTCAATCTTCTAAAGGAGTATAATAGTATTCCCCCCACTGTGCTATTATCACTCTCCACCTTCAAAGAGCCATACCTCCACAGTGAGACCTTCCCTGCTTTTTTTAGAGAAACTTCTGCTTCTTCCATACCTTCTTCTGTGAGACCTTTAAACTCGGAAATCTTTAATGATCTTCCTAAATATTTACAGGATGGTAATAGTGCTCCTTTCTTCAAAGTTTTTCAAGAACATTAGAAGTTGTTCAGCGATGATCCCCAGGAGTATGACGTGGTTCAGCACGACATCCAGCTGGTTCCTGCTACCAGGCCGATTCGACAACCCTTCTACCGTATCAGCCTGTACAAAGAGGAAGTTATGCGTGCTGAAGTACAGTACCTTCTGGATCATGGGCTGGCCACCCCTTGTGAGTTCCCTTTTTCCTCACCCTGCATCTTGGTGCCGAAACCGCACGGTAAAGTACGCCTTTGTACTGATTATAGGAAACTAAACCTTGTGACCGTCAAGGATGCTTATCCTTTACCACGTATAGATGATATCCTTGACACAGTAGGTAATGCCAAATATTTATCCCAAATTGATTTGTTAAAGGGCTATTACCAAATCAGCCTGACAGAGAGAGCTTAGGAAATATCTGCCTTCACCACTCCTTTTGGCCTATACAGATATGAACGCCTTCCTTTTGGACTGTGTAACGCCCCGGCCACCTTCCAGCGAGCTGTCAACCGCGTCATCTACGGCCTAGATTACACCTACGCCTATTTGGACGACATCGTTGTGGCAACTAACACCTGGAGCTAACATCTGCTCCAGCTGCAACGACTGTTCTCCAAGCTCCTCACAGCCGGCCTTACCATCAACTTGGGCAAGTCCACCTTTGCCAAAGATATTACGAAGCCCTTCATCATCAATGTCGACGCCAGTGGTACCGGCATCGGGGGCGTCCTAATGCAACAATCAAGATGCGAAGAGGTTCTTCCTGTTAGCTACTACATCTACAAGTTGAAGCCCCATCAAACGAACTACATCACTATAGAAAAGGAACTCCTCTCCATCGTCCTGATTCTGCAACATTTCGAACCTTACCTACAGGGAAATCGGTCTATCACCATCTACTTGGACCACAATCCCCTAAGGTTCCTACAACAGGCCCAATTCAGCAATTAACGTCTTCTATGCTGGGCTCTGTACTTGCAGAATTTTAATCTGGCAATCTTCTACATCAAAGGTTCGGACAACATCATAGCCGACGCCCTCTCCAGGGTCTACGAGGTAGAGACAACTACTCCTACCTCTACACCAGCCACTGAAGTAACTTAACCCGTAAGAGGAGGCTTCGGGGGAGAGCTGTTACGATAATCTCCTTTAAGAGAGATTTGGCCTGTTCTTTCCTATCATGTTACTTCAGTACATCTACAACATCTCGATACTACAAGCAAGTGTAATATGTATTGAGTCAGATACGTTTTGCCAGGCCAAAACGTTTCATCGCACTTGCTCTCCACCTCCCCCTTCGTCGATCACCAAACCACCACTTCCAGCCAGCCCGCTTCTGATTGGTGAATCAACATCTGCACCTCTGCACTTCAGCGCCATCTACATAGCCGATGGCGGAGCATGCACCAGCCATTGGATTCAGAATATCCTTGAGCTCTGAAGCTGACACAACTATTTGATAAATGCTCTGTTTATTGATGGATGTTTTCAGCCAGCACTTTATTCTCAGCACCTGTTAATTCATTTTTGTCTTAATCCATCTTAGAGTAACGTCACCAATATTTTATTTTATGTTAATTTTTGACATTATAATCTTGTTTGTTTGCACTGTACATAGCAAAGGAATTGTCTAATTCATATTTGTTTGCAATTAAATTAAGGTTTTTCACTTCTTTTTTCCATCACAATATATTTATAGCCCCCATATAAAATAGATATTAATTAACTTACATCTTAGGCTAGACTGGGATGGAGAGTGGAAGTTTTCAACACTACCTGTATAATACAACGAAGGAGGGGTGTGTGGCATCCTTATATTTGATGATCAAATGGGAGGCGGCGTTGCCACATGCAACACCTCACAGCCCCCCCTCCCTTCATGTGAAAGAGAAGGGTTAGGGTTGCTATGGGGAACTTTTTTCTCGTCTGGATGTCATCTCTAAGGGGAGTTCTAGAAAAAAACCCAGGTAGGCTGTCTATGTTCTTAGGAGGGTGGCGCTCCTTTTGAGAGTGAATACACAATACATGCAACATCTCACAGCTCTTGTATGAAAGAGAAGGATTAGAGTTGCTTTAGAGAACTTTCTTTTCTCTCGTCTGGAGGTCATCTCAAGGGGAGCCCCCAAAAAACCATGTAAGGCTGTCTTTGTCCTGAGGAGGGTGGCGCTCCTTGGAGAGTGAATACATGCTCACACACACACTCACTCACACACACACACACACACACACACACACACACACACACACACACACACACACACACACACACACACACACACACACACACACAATCTCTCACACACAATCTCTCACACACACACACAAATATATATATAATATATATATATATATATATATATATATATATATATATATATATATATATGTATATGTCGTACCTAGTAGCCAGAACGCACTTCTCAGCCTACTATGCAAGGCCCGATTTGCCTAATAAGCCAAGTTTTCATGAATTAATTGTTTTTCGACTACCTAACCTAACCTAACCTTTAAAGATAGGTTAGGTTAGGTAGGGTTGGTTAGGTTCGGTCATATATCTACGTTAATTTTAACTCCAATAAAAAAAATTGACCTCATACATAATGAATTGGGTAGCTTTATCATTTCATAAGAAAAAAAGTAGAGAAAATATATTAATTCATGAAAACTTGGCTTATTAGGCAAATCGGGCCTTGCATAGTAGGCTGAGAAGTGCGTTCTGGCTACTAGGTACGATATATATATATATATATATATATATATATATATATATATATTATTAAATATGACCGAAAAAGTAAGATTAATAATTCTAACACGAATTTTCTCAATCTTTCGTACATTACGCTTCACTGTTGGAGGTAAATCAAAAATCAATTCTCCAAAATTAATTTTTATTTCTAGTCTTCTTTTATTCATTTTTATTTCTAGACTAGAAATAAAAATGAATTTTGGAGAATTGATTTTTGATTTACCTCCAACAGTGAAGCGTAATGTACGAAAGATTGAGAAAATTCGTGTTAGAATTATTAATCTTACTTTTTCGGTCATATTTAATAATATATGTCTACAGGAAAGACTGCTACCAAAATATACTAATATTAAAGTGCACGACCCAGCAGCAAGGAATCAAGCCTTCACGATAAAATATCGCCAGGATCTGATTCGTGATCAGATATACAAGGCAGAGAATGAAATCAAAGACAACAAAACGCAACTACTTCATGCTACAAACGAGTGGAGAAATAGCAACATCGACCATAGTATCCGTACCCGCATTGAACAACACCTCGACATCCTCACAGACCAACATCAGCTCAGCACTGAAACAAGGATTATCAAGAAACTAACAACATTATATGGAGGACCTATGGCAATTCCACGACCAAGAGATGGCTTCCTGAACCTTGCAGGAATTAACCTCACTGAGGACCAAGTCACTCTCCTAAATCTGGGCATAAACTGTCATGTTATGTCCAGACCGAGTGAGATGGCCCGGAAAGTAGAGTTGGAAATTCTGTTGGACGACATATTCGACCTCGAGACACAAAAGAAGGTAACTACCAAAGATACATTACAAGCAGAACTTATTGCAGAAGGAGAAAATAATCGAGGCAACTACAGAAGCACCATACTGTCCCCCGAGCTCAAAGCGGCAGCTAAAAGCCTTCGTGAGAACAAGGAGATAGTTGTCAGGAGAGGTGACAAGTCGCCAATATATGTCATTCTTAAAAAAGACGAATATCTGGCGAAAATGAACATCATACTCTGACCAAACTAAGTTCCAAAGGGTAACGAAGGACACTACAGCCGAATTATAAGCAAAGATCAACAAACTGATCGAAACTGTGAACGCCAAGAAATCCGGACTCCACCTGCCAAAGAACATTGGGGAATATAAACCTGGATATGCGTATGGAAATGTCAAGACGCACAAGCCTGGAAACCCACTTCGGCCAATCATTAGCCAGATACCCACACCCACGTACAGACTGGCGAAGCGACTCAACGGCCTGCTGACTCCTTATGTTCCTTGCGCCTTCAGCCTGAAGTCTCCAAAGGAATTTGTTGACTTACTGCGGGGCACACGGGCCACAGGGATAAGAGCCTCGTTGGACGTAGAATCACTGTTTACCAACGTACCTGTGGACGAGACAATCGGAATGATAGCCGACAGAGTGTATCGTGATCCAGCCTGTACTCCTCTTGACATACCAGAAAATATTCTGAGCAAACTACTCCAAGCTTGTACTAAAGAGGCACCCTTCTTGAGCCCGGATGGGCACATGTATAAGCAAGTAGATGGGGTCGCCATGGGTTCTCCCCTAGGTGTCCTGTTTGCAAACTTCTACATGGGTACCATCGAGCAAAAAGTCTTAGGCGACATGAACTTGAAACCGGCCATATACTGCAGGTATGTTGACGACATTTTTACACAGGTACCTGATGTCAGACATCTGCAGGAGCTGAAGGAGGCATTTGAGCAGAGTTCCGTGCTGCGTTTCACTTACGAGATGGAAAAGGATGGGAAGCTGCCCTTTCTAGATGTAACAGTCATGGAAAAGGGCGGAGGTTTCCACACTGCAGTCTACACTAAGGAAACAAACATAGGAATGTGCCTAAATGCCAACAGCGACTGCCCAGACAGGTACAAGAGGAGTGTTGTTAACGCATATGTCGACCGTGCTCTCAGCCACAGCTCAGAATGGAAGCAAGTCGACGAAGAACTCTGTAGGGTAAGGCAGGTCCTAGTCAATAACGGCTTCTCCAATGGTTTCGTCGAAGACATCATAAGAAGGAAAGTGAAAAGCCATGCAACCTCTGAAGAGACAACTAACACAACACCTATACCCCCTATTAGACTATTTTACAGGAACTTCTTTTCCACAGCTCATAAAACGGAGGAAAGGGTCCTGAAAGATATTGTTAATAGAAATGTTATACCTACAGACAAAAATCAGAGGATACAACTGACGATTTACTATAAAACCAGAAAAACGGCCAGCCTACTCATGAGAAACTCTCCAGACACAAAACAGAACGCTTTAAAAGAGACTAACGTCGTCTATGCCTTCAAATGCCCACTTGGGGACTGTAAGCTCCAAAAAACCCAGTATATAGGCAAGACAACAACATCTCTTTCTAGGCGTTTAACGATGCATAAGCAACAGGGCTCCATTAAGGAACATATAATTTCTTCCCACAACCAAACCATCGTCAGAGAAATCCTAGTAAACAACACAGAAATCATAGATAGATACAGCGATAGCAGGCGGCTTGACGTTTGCGAGGCACTACACATCAAGAAGTCAACACCAGCAATCAACAGCCAATTATTGCACAACTATATTCTACCCACCTCAAGACTCCGCTCCAATATAGAAGCATCAAGAAATATGGACCAATAGGCTTTCTACAAACACTTCTATTCAATATCCATTGTTTCGTGTTCTGTCTTGTGTTGATGAAATTAATACCCTATTAATACTCTTGTTCTGTCTTGTGTTGATGAAATTAATACCCTATTAATACCACATTTTGTTCTGTCTTGTGTTAATGCCACATCACCCCTTCCACCTCACTCAAATGTAGATATAAAATCGGAGATACGTAAGTTCTATTCAGTTGTGTATTTGTGAACTAAAGTCTTTGAAAATGTAATAAGTTTTACGAAACGCGCCCGTGTCGCGTCAGACTAGAAATAAAAATGAATTTTGGAGAATTGATTTTTGATTTACCTCCAACAGTGAAGCGTAATGTACGAAAGATTGAGAAAATTCGTGTTAGAATTATTAATCTTACTTTTTCGGTCATATTTAATAATATATGTCTACAGGAAAGACTGCTACCAAAATATACTAATATATATATATATATATATATATATATATAATATATATATATATATATATATATATATATATATATATATATATATATATATATATATATATATATATATATATATATATATATGACTGAAAACTCACACCCCAGAAGTGACTCGAACCCATACTCCCAGGAGCAACGCAACTGGTATCTACAGGGACGCCTTAATCCGCTTGACCATCACGACCGGACATAAGGAAGTGATAGCCGAAGCTATTTGAACCACTTCCCCGCCGGCACTCGGATGGTAATCTTGGGCATAGCATTTTATCAAATCACCTCATTCTTTGGGGCACACGTGAGGAACACAAATGCAACCAAGCCTGAATGGTCCCCAGGACTATATGCGACTGAAAACTCACACCCCAGAAGTGACTCGAACCCATACTCCCAGGAGCAACGCAACTGGTATCTACAGGGACGCCTTAATCCGCTTGACCATCACGACCGGACATAAGGAAGTGATAGCCGAAGCTATTTGAACCACTTCCCCGCCGGCACTCGGATGGTAATCTTGGGCATAGCATTTTATCAAATCACCTCATTCTTTGGGGCACACGTGAGGAACACAAATGCAAACAAGCCTGAATGGTCCCCAGGACTATATGCGACTGAAAACTCACACCCCAGAAGTGACTCGAACCCATACTCCCAGGAGCAACGCAACTGGTATCTACAGGGACGCCTTAATCCGCTTGACCATCACGACCGGACATAAGGAAGTGATAGCCGAAGCTATTTGAACCACTTCCCCGCCGGCACTCGGATGGTAATCTTGGGCATAGCATTTTATCAAATCACCTCATTCTTTGGGGCACACGTGAGGAACACAAATGCAAACAAGCCTGAATGGTCCCCAGGACTATATGCGACTGAAAACTCACACCCCAGAAGTGACTCGAACCCATACTCCCAGGAGCAACGCAACTGGTATCTACAGGGACGCCTTAATCCGCTTGACCATCACGACCGGACATAAGGAAGTGATAGCCGAAGCTATTTGAACCACTTCCCCGCCGGCACTCGGATGGTAATCTTGGGCATAGCATTTTATCAAATCACCTCATTCTTTGGGGCACACGTGAGGAACACAAATGCAAACAAGCCTGAATGGTCCCCAGGACTATATGCGACTGAAAACTCACACCCCAGAAGTGACTCGAAGGCGTCCCTGTAGATACCAGTTGCGTTGCTCCTGGGAGTATGGGTTCGAGTCACTTCTGGGGTGTGAGTTTTCAGTCGCATATAGTCCTGGGGACCATTCAGGCTTGTTTGCATTTGTGTTCCTCACGTGTGCCCCAAAGAATGAGGTGATTTGATAAAATGCTATGCCCAAGATTACCATCCGAGTGCCGGCGGGGAAGTGGTTCAAATAGCTTCGGCTATCACTTCCTTATGTCCGGTCGTGATGGTCAAGCGGATTAAGGCGTCCCTGTAGATACCAGTTGCGTTGCTCCTGGGAGTATGGGTTCGAGTCACTTCTGGGGTGTGAGTTTTCAGTCGCATATAGTCCTGGGGACCATTCAGGCTTGTTTGCATTTGTGTTCCTCACGTGTGCCCCAAAGAATGAGGTGATTTGATAAAATGCTATGCCCAAGATTACCATCCGAGTGCCGGCGGGGAAGTGGTTCAAATAGCTTCGGCTATCACTTCCTTATGTCCGGTCGTGATGGTCAAGCGGATTAAGGCGTCCCTGTAGATACCAGTTGCGTTGCTCCTGGGAGTATGGGTTCGAGTCACTTCTGGGGTGTGAGTTTTCAGTCGCATATAGTCCTGGGGACCATTCAGGCTTGTTTGCATTTGTGTTCCTCACGTGTGCCCCAAAGAATGAGGTGATTTGATAAAATGCTATGCCCAAGATTACCATCCGAGTGCCGGCGGGGAAGTGGTTCAAATAGCTTCGGCTATCACTTCCTTATGTCCGGTCGTGATGGTCAAGCGGATTAAGGCGTCCCTGTAGATACCAGTTGCGTTGCTCCTGGGAGTATGGGTTCGAGTCACTTCTGGGGTGTGAGTTTTCAGTCGCATATAGTCCTGGGGACCATTCAGGCTTGTTTGCATATATATATATATATATATATATATATATATATATATATATATATATATATATATCTATATATATATATATATGACTGTCCATAGGTAATTGGACCATTTATGAGGAAAATATGGAGGAGTGTACTTCTGCCACAGTCGACTAACTTAATATTTTTCATCAACCGGCAAGAATATTTGTAGCTGGATTTAGCAATTATGGGAAAACTAGTCTGGTGGTAAATTTATGTGTTAAATACCACAGGAAATTCTCAAAAATTATAGTGTCAACTGCAAATAATACTGAACATCCTCTTTCAAACAACCCCATTTTGTGAAACAAGGTTACACTCTCCCAAGGACTGAGTAACCCTTTAGAGTATAAGAATCCTTTTTCAAATGAGTCAGTTTTGTATACAATTGATGACTTATACCTGGAAGCCATACAGAGTCCAATTATAGCCAATATCTTCACCCGAGGGAGACACGATAATATTTCAGTAATTCTAATTAGTCAAAATTTGTTTCCCTAGGGGAAATATGCTAGGACAATAACTCTGAATTGTACCCATTATATATTAATGAAGCAGAGAGACATAACCCAACTTGAAATTTTAAGCGGTTAGTTATATGGGCGAAAAACTATTAATAATTTCGTTGAAATATATCGTCGGGCAATATCCCAGAGCGAGTATGGCTATTTACGGGTCGATCTGACAGTTCCTGAGACATTACAACTTCGAATGAGCATTGTCAGTGAAGACCAGTGTGAAATTGTTTATCAAATGTGAACAAAAAAATTCCTTTAACGACGCAGAAACGGTCAATTCTTACCACCATCTATAATGACATTTCTAGCTTGGGAGGTTTCACAGGATCAATTCAAAAATTGTATAAGGCCGCCAGACTCAAAGGCACCAGCATCAGTATTGCAGATGTGAGGGAATTTCTTCGTGGGGAGCGATCTTATACCTTACATAGAAGAAATTTAGTTATGTTTCCTCGACAGAAAATATTAGCTCCTAAGCCCCGCACCATAATTGCCTGTGATTTGGGAGACTTTTGTAGTTTACAAAAATGCAATAGTGGCGTTAAATATATTTTGATTTGTGTCGATGTTTATTCTCGCCTAATGCAGACTCAAACTTTAAAAACAAAAAATTCAACGGATGTGGTAGCTGCTCTAAAGAAGATTTTAGAGGAAACCTCTCAGTTTCACGGGGTAAGACGAATATTCACCGACCGAGGAAGAGAATTTTACAACAGGACAGTTCAAAATTATTTGAATAAGAAAAATATTAAGTTATATAGTGAATTTTCGGAAATGAAATCTAGTATAGTGGAGCGGGCCATCAAAACTTTAAAACATAAACTGTATCATTATATAACCCAAGCTAATTCATTACAATACATTCACATCCTCCCAAAAAGTTGTGGACGTTTACAACCACACTTTCCACAGAACACTAAAAAATTCCCCACATGCCATTCATAAGTTGCAAAACATTGAAGATATACGAAGACAGTTTAAGGTCATGTATTTAATCAATGACTAACCCATAACCCCCATCAGTCCACAACTGCAGGTTGGGCAGTATGTATGACTGGCAAAGCGGAGGAATATATTTCACAAGGGCTTTGGGCCTCCAAAATACAGAAGAAATATTTCAAATGTCACATATCGACAGAACACAACCAGTCCCAACCTATAAAATCAAAGATTTAACCAACGAGCCGATCAGTGGTATGTTTTATGAGCAAGAATTGATTCCAACATCCCTTCCAGACTATTTTCCCATCACGATATTACAGTCTAGGAAGACATCGAAAGGACACAGAGAATATTTCGTCAAGTGGAGAGGGCACTTAAAGTTCAAGATATCGTCAAATTTAAAAAAAAATGACAGTTCATCAGGACTCTCTCATAGAGAAACACCATCAACTGTTATTTTTATTAAACAATTTATCGCCCAAGAAGCGGAATAAACTAATCAAGGCTTTAAAACGACAGGAAATTGAATCAATTTGTGAAATTTTTGCAAATTTTCTGAAACGAAACATCTCAGTTCAACCTTAGATAATTAATGGACTACAGAGGTATCAGAATGACATTCGCTCTGTAGCACGTAAGAAAACTCCATTGTACAAAAAGAAGAATATTCTATCTTCTAGACGAGGAGGAGCTATATTGGCAGCTCTGTTACCTTTGGCTGTATCGTTAATTTCCTCTCTAATAAAGTAATTACCTAAGAAGAGAAAAAAATTGGTGAAAGAATATTGCCTAGTACCACGACTTGTTGCTGAAAAATATTTATTTAATAAAAACGAGAGTACTCCATCGCCTCTTAATGAGGTGGCTCCACCCTCTTCCACCAGTGGTAGAGGTGGAAGTAAGTCCTTCTCTTTAAAAAACGAAAGCAAATGGGTCAATTCGGCTAATAATGTTGGTGGTAGCTGTAAGCATCATCACCACTGGCTGTGACTCTGCCAGTGGTGATGATGGAGTGGGGGAAGTGGACACTCCCCCTACACCCTCGGCAACAGCAACAACTTGTGGGCGGTGTTGCCACGGTAGCTCCTTTGAACGTTATAGTCCTACCAGATGGGGGGGACTGGTCAGACAACCTTTGCAAGACATTGGCCACCCCCTGCTGCGCCCGCTGTCGCCGTGCAGGTGCCCACCGCCGCGGGGTTCTTTCAACAAAAAACGTAGCCCAGGTGCGACCATCGCCCTTTAAAAAAAAACAAATAAAAAAAGGATACATTCCATTCTACCGCCTGAGATGCGGCTAGCTGTTGCTGGGCCCATCCACCACAAAGCCACCACCACCACACCCCAAAACCCAAGTCTGGACAACTTAATAAACGTGAATTTTAAAATAGAGGAAATTCCACACGTCAAAACATTATTGAACATGTTTGAACAAAACAGCCAACAGGTGATATGGGATAGTCACGGGAATTTATTAAAGCCTGTGCAAAATTTAAATATTTTAGATATAATTAAAACTTTAGCCTTTACTAAAGGACAATTTAGGGTAGCTGAGAAGGCAGATGTAAGGATTTTACTTAAGGTGGCCGGCATAGACCCATCCTTTATACGTAACTCTCGCGCCAGATTACAGTTAAAAGGGGGGAGGGGTATCCATAGGAGACCCCATTAGGAACCGTATTGAAAAACCTATATGAACCACATCTTAAACGTCATTATAATCAGTTGTGTATCCACCATGGAGCGAGCTTCTTCATCCCCTCCAGCGGTAGAGGAGGAAGAAAAATCTCCCCTATTGAAGCGTTTGGTTGCTACTCATCGTTACTACAAGTCTGTCGAACACAAAAGTAGATTGATATATGTCTTATGGGATTGTTATGACCGTCTTGTGTTGAGTGCTCCCCCAGAACGGTTTTTTAAGTCATTTGGTGAAACGGTGAAAAGTTATGAAGAGTATTCATCTCAGGAGATCCAGACAGAGATTTGGCGAATGGAAAAATTAACCTTCCATCATCGGGACATGATTACAGCCTTTGAGTCTGGCGGGAGTGTCTATGGGCTCATAAGGTGACCTCTACCCCACACCCCTTCATCCCTCTCGCCTCCCCAGGTGGGTCACAGGTATATTTAAAGGTCGCCCACCGCCGCTCCTGGAACACTATACTACAGTTGTCGACACGCTCCTCACAGCCACCCTCTCGCCATGTCGCTGGCGAGTATCAAGACCATTGGTGACGATATCACTGACTCCCAGACCTTTGGGGTAGGCGACGTCATCGTCTATGAGTTACTGGCTGCCGTTGTGCGTCCCTATGGGCTAGCCTCTGTCATCTGGAAAACCTACCCCTACGCCCGTGTGGAACGTGTTGGGCTGGGAAAAGTCAATAGGGCAATAATTTGTTGTCGGGCTACCACAGGGGACAATGATATGAAGATAGCCACACTCCCCTCTGAAGGACAAGATCTCATAGAGGAGCCCGTCCTTTACTTCAGGCCGACATTTGTGGCCCTGATTTCAGCATTCGGGGCAGGAGCCCCCTTCGAGTCAAATCCAATAGCCCAGGCACAAGTGCAGACTTCCGCCGACACTCACTACGTCTCTAACGTCACCCTGGATACATCCAAAAACAGGCGATATTGGATCAGGGTGGCCCTAACAAAGGTGGGCAATCTAATGGTGAGAACCCCAACCATGTCTCAGCTAGTGGTACCTCACGGCTTAAGGGCTTCCCGCGATGGTATGGACAACTGGCACAAGGACATTGGACCCATGCTGCTCTCTCTTCATCAAGAACTGGCCAAACTCAACAAAGAGTTGGTCATCCTCCAACGACCCGCTGCTGTTACCCCATCAGTGGTGCCCCTCCCGTTCGACAACCCCAGTGGTGATAGTTTTACTATCACCCTCGACACCGTGGTGGGAGAGGGTGGTACCACCCCAAGAACCTCTTCTCGTTCTACACCTCCAGCACTGCCAGCCACACCCAGGAAGAAGAGACAGCTACAAGAATACACTTCCAGCTCCACCGCCACCCCTCCACCACCTCCCACAGCATCAACCTTAGTTAAACGACGGATTGAACCCCTCCTCGACTTCAAAACGGAGGCGAATCGTCGTATCGACTCCATACTCGATGGTGAGTCACAGGAAATATTCCTGTTATCCTCCCCCCCCCGAAAAAACAACGAAAGCTGTAACCACCACCCCAGGAAAGAAGTTGTGGTAGTGGCAACAGCAACAGCAGCGACGGTAGCTCCGGCGGAAGCAGCAGTGGCGGTAGCAGCAGCGGCAGCTGTAGCCAGCACCAGTAGTAGTAGTAGCAGGGGGTGTGGTTAATCACTATTCTTTAAAAACAAAAAAAGGTGATTTGATGAGGGAATCTTTACATGTTGTAGTTTTTTAAGTAGTTTAATAAAATAAAATATAAGTAATGTTGTTTATTTTCCCCTTCTTACAAAAACCCCTCCCCTGTATATTGCCTAATCAGTACATAACGGGACATATCCTACCAGTCTCACTCAAGGAGATATATACAACAACACGATTTCAGCATTTACAAACACCATCCCCACACTATATTTAAACCCTTCTATAAAACATGAAGTGGCTTTAGTCAACATACTCCTACCCAGGCGAATTAATGTCATCATCAAAAATGAGGAGTTTGGTATAGATATCTATGCCACTTTTAAACGTGGAACTCTTTCTAAGAGTCCAGAACACTTAATATATACCTTCCAGCCAAAAACCAACATATTATCAAGAAACATCAAATTCATTACAGACGTGCTTAGTCGGCAAATAACCACCGACATGAAGCTTAGTTTTAGGGATGATTTCAAAATATACTTCACAGATAAAGAACCAATCCTCATCTATGACCAATCTTTAGAGAGGGTATTACTAGCTTCAACTAGTGGAAGTACTGGCTCGTTAAATTCTCTCAGCTTTCAATTTAAACACAGAATAGCTATTGTACTTTTTTTTGACCGCAGTCGCAAATACACCATTTATCGAGCAAAAACAGATGACATTACAACAGCCTCCAAGGTCGTGGTCTCATTCCCCCCAGACAATGACGGAGGTTGTGACTATTTACTCATTTATAGTGACGTCATCGAGCCTGAACGATACGGGGGGCAGATTGTAAATATCTTAGATGCAATCAATTATCATGACTCATATTCTAGAGGGGCTCACCTTCTAGTGTACAAAACATTGAATACTAACACGGTGGAGAAAGTAAGTATTAAAATAACAGATCAGTTTGGGCGAATGGCTAGTTTTGAAGATGGGAGATCGGTTACGGCAGTCTTACATATCCGCCCTAAAGTATAGCAATATATAATATATATAAAGAAGTGTTTACCCACGACTTAGGTTATTATAGGAAGAGACCTCAGATTGCGTATACCATTCCATCCGCCTTCTCAAAAGGAATTCAGGGAGATATTCGCTCCTCCCCCTTGGAGACACGGGATGAGAGGGGGAGCGATGAATGACATACGCACATTCCAAGCACCTTATCTCAGATCTGGTGGTGGTTTCTTTGGGACCTTGGCTGGTATTGCTCGACGGGCCATACCATTTTTCATGAAAGCTGTAACACTGAGTGCTATCGATTTTGGGAAAAATGTGCTTGGTGATTTAAACAGTAGTAAACGGGATGTGAAGAGTGCTCTGAGAACTCACGGTATTGATGCTCTTAAGACTGTGGGGAAGAAATTGATAACGGGTATAAACGGGTATAGATAGACATATAGATGGTCTGTGTGAAATATTTCCCACTTATAACATAAATAACTACCTAATAAATATTTATAATAATATACAGCTATGCCGTCCTCTGTTAAGCTTATAAGACTAAACACAAATTATTATTACTGTAATTAAGTTATTATGAAGATAATTCCTCTGTTAATAAACTATTAATTATAATATTATTATTACTGGGCTGATGTGACATGTGTGACGTCAGCCAGCTCCACGTGACATGTGTGACGTCAGCCAGCTCCACGTGACATGTGTGACGTCAGCCAGCACCACGTGACATGTGTGATGTCAGCTAGCTCCACGTGACATGTGTGATGTCAGCCAGCTCCACGTGACATGTGTGACGTCAGCCAGCTTCATGTGACATGTGTGACGTCAGCCAGCACCACGTGACATGTGTGACGTCAGCCAGCACCACGTGACATGTGTGACGTCAGCCAGCACCACGTGACATGTGTGACGTCAGCCAGCTCCACGTGACATGTGTGACGTCAGCCAGCACCACGTGACATGTGTGACGTCAGCCAGCTCCACGTGACATGTGTGACGTCAGCCAGCTCCACTTTACGTGTGTGACGTCAGCCAGCGCAACGTGACATGTGTGACGTCATCCAGCTCCACGTGACATGTGTGACGTCATCCAGCTCCACGTGACATGTGTGACGTCAGCCAGCACCACGTGACATGTGTGACGTCAGCCAGCACCACGTGACATGTGTGACGTCAGCCAGCTCCACGTGACATGTGTGACGTCAGCCAGCTCCACGTGACATGTGTGACGTCAGCCAGCACCACGTGACATGTGTGACGTCAGCCAGCTCCACGTGACATGTGTGACGTCAGCCAGCACCACGTGACATGTGTGACGTCAGCCAGCTCCACGTGACATGTGTGACGTCAGCCAGCTCCACGTGACATGTGTGACGTCAGCCAGCACCACGTGACATGTGTGACGTCAGCCAGCTCCACGTGACATGTGTGACGTCAGCCAGCACCACGTGACATGTGTGACGTCAGCCAGCTCCACGTGACATGTGTGACGTCAGCCAGCACCACGTGACATGTGTGACGTCAGCCAGCTCCACGTGACATGTGTGACGTCAGCCAGCACCACGTGACATGTGTGACGTCAGCCAGCACCACGTGACATGTGTGACGTCAGCCAGCTCCACGTGACATGTGTGACGTCAGCCAGCTCCACGCGACATGTGTGACGTCAGCCAGCACCACTTAACATGTGTGACGTCAGCCAGCTCCACGTGACATGTGTGACGTCAGCCAGCTCCACGTGACATGTGTGACGTCAGCCAGCACCACGTGACATGTGTGACGTCAGCCAGCTCCACGTGACATGTGTGACGTCAGCCAGCACCACGTGACATGTGTGACGTCAGCCAGCTCCACGTGACATGTGTGACGTCAGCCAGCACCACGTGACATGTGTGACGTCAGCCAGCACCACGTGACATGTGTGACGTCAGCCAGCTCCACGTGATATGTGTGACGTCAGCCAGCTCCACGTGACATGTGTGACGTCAGCCAGCTGCACGTGACATGTGTGACGTCAGCCAGCTCCACGTGACATGTGTGACGTCAGCCAGCTCCAAGTCACAACGAGGATTGTGTAACTGAACAACTTTCTTAAGCCTCGTTGGTGACGTAAAGTGTGGAGATGAACTCTAACACATTATATAATAAACACAACAATATATTCCGTTCAGATTCTGTAATGATTCTTATTAACCACCACAACTGCAAATTTAATAACTAATAGTTGTGCCTTGAAGGAAAGGGTGAGTGTGGGGAGGGAGGACTGGCCATAATGATCTGGACATGAAGGAGACCGTGAGTGTGGGGGAGGGAGGACCGGTCATAATGGTCTGGACGACATGATATCTTGACCAAAGACACCGGGACCATGATGGAGAGCGTGAGTGTGGGGGATGAAGTACCGGTCATAATGGTCTGGACGCCATGATATCTTGACCAAAGACTCCGGGACCATGATGGAGAGCGTGAGTGTGGGGGATGAAGTACCGGTCATAATGGTCTCATTATGTCGCTGCCTCAGAGGGGAAGCTAAGAAGTAAGTAATTATCAAAAGAAGGCACCAAACCGGGAAGGCTATGTAGCACCATCAAATGCGCAGAATAATCAGAGGGCGCTAAATATCACCAAGGATGCCAATACGAGAACAAAAATGTATAAGGCGAACGATATCAAAAGTATCCGAGTCACCAAGAATTCCACCGAGGGACAGGTGACCGCGAGGGGCGGTCGGAAAGCAAGACATACGCTCGTCATGGAAGTCAGGACATTCAAGAAAGACATGCACGACCGTAAGATCGGTTAAGCGAGTATGGCCAATACACAACCTCGCCAGAGCTGTTTCCCATCGCCGGTTACGGTGATAGGAGGACGGCCACGAGGAAACACAACATTTAAGAGTACGGAGTTTGTTACCAGTAACAGATGACCAAGAAGCCTGCCAACGGATAAGGACGGAGGAATAGATAACCGGGTAAAAGTCGGAATATGGAATACCTTTACGAGAGATGGGACAAGAGCGGACAGCTTCCTTGGCGGCAGCATCCGCACGCTCATTTAAAGACACACCAATATGGCTTGGAACCCAACAAAACTCAACCGACTTAAATATACTGTGAACAAGAAACAGCCAATGCTGGATCTCGACAACTACTGGATGAACCGGATTAAAGGACCCGAGAGCCATGAGGGCACTACGAGAGTCAACAACAACTACAAAGGAAGACTGACAACGAGAAAGCAGGAGACGAAGAGCATAAAGAATAGCATAAAGCTCCGTTGTAAAGATGCTTGTTTCCGGAGGTAAGCAACACATATAAGTGCGATCAGGAAAAACAACAGAGTAGCCAACACCGTCCGCAGACTTAGACCCATCGGTGAAGACAGAAATGGAGCTGGAGTGAGAAGAAAAGTGCTCAAGGAAAAGGCGTTTTAGAACCGTAGGAGGGGTAAAAGCTTTAGTGATACGGGTCAAGGAAGTACAAAACCGCGGAAGAGGGACTCTCCACGGGGGCAAAGAAGGAACAACACGAGGAGAAACATTAGAAATATGAACGGAAAGAGAATCCTGTAGGCGAGATAACCGGACAGAAAGAGGGAGGTGGTGAAGAGGAACAGGAACCGCAGGAGGGGTAAAAGTTAAAGCACGACAGAGGCGAGAGGAAGGATGTTGTAAGGACCGCGCAAGATAGCGAAGACAGGTGCGATCACGGCGGTCTTAGAGAGACAGGAAGCCAGTGTCAACATACAAGCTAGGGACGGGAGTCGAACGAAAGGCACCAGAACTGAGGCGCAACCCAGTATGGTGCAAAGCATCAAGACGGCGAAGAGTAGAAGGAGAAGCAGACGAGTAAGCAGGGCAACCATAATCGAGCTTAGACAGGACGAGAGAGGAATGTAAAGCAAGGAGAGTGCGCCTATCTGCCCCCGAAGAAGTATGAGACAAGACCCGAAGGAGGGTAAGGGCCTTAGAGCACTCAACACGGAGGTAAGAGATATGGGGAGACCAAGACAAACGAGTGTCAAGGAATAACCCCAAAAGCTTCGCTGGAATCTGTGTACTCAAGGGGATGACCATAAAGTGACAAAGAGGGACGAAGAACGACCCGTTTCCGCGTAAAAGTCATGGCACAAGTCTTAGAAGTAGAGAACTTGAACCCATGATCGGTGGCCCAAGACGACACAGCATCAATTGCAAGTTGAAGCCGGCGCTGAAGGAGAGGCGAATCATCACCCTGACAGCAAAGGGTAAGATCATTGACATAGAGAGCGGAGAAGACACCTGAAGGAAGAGAGGAAAAAAGACCATTGAGGGCAACCAGAAAAAAGAGTAGTGCTCAGAACACTACCCTGGGGCACACCTTCGTATTGCTGAAAAGAGGCAGAGAGAGCGGTACCAAGGCGCACCCGAAAGGAACGACGAGAGAGGAAGCTGCGGAGAAAGAGAGGGAGATGACCACGAAGGCCAAAAGAATGAAGTTGAGATAGAATATGATATCGCCAAGTGGTGTCGTAAGCCTTTTCC
Organism: Procambarus clarkii; assembly: GCF_040958095.1. Lineage (NCBI taxonomy): Eukaryota > Metazoa > Arthropoda > Malacostraca > Decapoda > Cambaridae > Procambarus > Procambarus clarkii. Next base: position 59,895,809 of record NC_091151.1, read on the forward strand.
AGGTCAAAAAGGACGGCAACAACGGAGGTCTTCGCAGCAAAAGCAGTACGAATATAGACCTCCAAGTTCACCAGGACATCTGTCGTGCTGCGGCACTTGCGGAAACCAAATTGAGAAGGGGAGAGGAGGTGATGGTGTTCCAGGCACCACATCAGACGAACGTTAACCATACGTTCAAAGAGTTTGCAGACAACTTGTGAGGGCAATGGGGCGAAAGTCCTTAGGGGAAGTACCCAAAGACCCAGGTTTGCAAACAGGGAGGACAACGGCATCGAGTCAGTCCTCAGGGACTGACGACGACTCCCAGATCCGATTATACAGACTCAGTAAATACTGAGACGTGCACGGAGGGAGATGGCGAAGCATCTCATAATGAATACCATCGGAGCCCGCCGCCGTAGAACCGCAGAGGGCCAGGGCAGAACGAAGTTCAGAGAGAGTGAAGGGATCATTATAGGGAAGCCGAAGACGGGTGCAGAAATCTAAAGGACGAGACTCAAGGACACGTTTACGAAGAAGGAAAGATTGCAAAGATGAAGACCAGAGCTAACAGAAGAAAAGTGGGAACCCAGTTCGGAAGCGACCTGCAACGGGTCCGCCACAAGAGTATCATGGAGGTGAAGGACCGGTGAAACATCAGGAACGAACTTACCCGCTATCTTGCGGATACGCTTCCAGATCTGGGGCAGAGGAGTTCGGACGTAATTGTTGAGACATAAGATGCCCAACATTCACGTTTAGCCGTACGGATGGCCCTACGGGCCACCGCACTCGCTTTCCGAAAAAAAAAAGAATCGGCCGTCTGCCGACGGCGGTGCCTCTTCCAGGCTGCACGCTTACAGTGGACAGCCCGGGCACAATCCGCATTTCACCAGGGAACGCACTTCCGCGGACCCCGAAAGGAAGAGCGAGGAATAGAGCGGAGGGCAGCGGTGAAGACAGTGTCATGAAAAAGGAGGAGAGCGCGAGGGAGAGGCAGAAGGGAGAGGTCAGAGAGAGCAGCACTGAGGGTAAATAGGTTCCAGTCCGCTTTAGCAAACTGCCACCTAGGAAAAGAGAGGGAAGGGGGAAACGAGAAAAAGGAAACAAGGATAGGGAAATGATCACTGCCATGGAGGTCATCAGGAACCTGCCACGTGAAATCTAAGTAAAGAGAAGAGCAGAGAGAAAGATCAAGACAGGAAATGGTGCGAGTCCGAGAGTCCAAATGAGTGGGCTCGCCAGAATTCAGAAGAGACAGGGAAGAAGAGAGGAGAAACGGCTCAAGAAGGCGACCCCGGGTATTCATCAGAACATCACCCCAAAGAGAATGACGACAATTGAAGTCACCCAGCAGGAGCACAGGCTCCGGCAAGGAGTCCGAGAGGTGTTTCAAGTCAGGAAGAGAAAGCGGGACACTCGGGGGGAGATAAATGGAACAAACTGTGTACCATTTCCCCACAAAGATACGAGCAGCAGAACAATGGAGAGGCAAAGGAAAAAGTAAAGGAACAAAGGGAACTTCAGCGCGGATCAAGAGAGCAGAAGAATTAGGAGCCCCTGCAGGGGCTTGGGGGGGGGGGGGAGGAGAGAAAGGAATAGCCATGAAAACGACCAGGACGAGCACCAAGCATCGGCTCCTGGAGACAGACACAAAGGGGCGAAAACCGCAAAATCAGAAGTTGGAGTTCGAGGAAATTGGCGTAATAACCTCGAGCGTTCCATTGAAGAATAGACATCGACGAGAAGGGAAAGGACAACAGAGAACATGGAAGAAACAAAGGCGAAAGAGCAACACATCACGTTAAAGAATATCAGGGTCGGGATCAGGGTCAGCAAAGTCAGGGTTTGGGGGCATGGGTAAACTGAGCAAAGACGGAGGGAAGGAAGCGGGAGAACAGACCAGAGGTGGGCGGGCGGGGTCCGGAGGAGGAGGAGGAGGAGGAGGAGGAGGAGGAGGAGGAGGAGGAGGAGGAGGAGACAACGGAGAGGAGCAGTCAAGGACAGCAGCAGGAAGAGGGGGAGTAGAAAATACTGGCTGCGTAAATCTACCAGCACTCAGGAAAGTGTGGGAGCAAGTCTAGCAATTTGAGCCCTGAGGAGTATTCTGCTGGTGGTGGTGGTGGTCGGCGTCTATTTATATGGGACTGGACCAATGTAGGTGGCGCTGGTGTGACGATAACTGGGAGCCGGCTCAGACAAACTAGCAGAGTGCTTGTTCCCGGTCAGTGGTGTGAGCTGGCCACAACCAGGTGTGTTGGGGGTCACGGGTATTGGAGAGTAGGGGGGAGTAGACGTCTGAGCACTAGTTCTTGCTCTTGCTATAAATTCTTGAATATGCAGACGTGGTGGTAGAACAAGTGATGATGGAACAGGCTCAATCTTCTTCTCTAGGGAGCACCTTGTGACAACTTCCCCTCTACCCAAAGCCTGGTCCTATTGCTTGTTCGACTGCAGTAGAATGTTGAGTTGAAGTTTTTTTTTTTTATTCATAGATAAAAAAACAAAGTACAAAAACAGGGAACAAGTACGAAATAACAGATAGATACAAACAATCGTGCTAATACATGAAATAAAGCAAACACCAGAAAAACAGACATTAAAATACAAACAAGAGGTCACAGGAAAGCACATAGGACACAAGCAAAGAAACCCACAAACAGCATGGGACATAAAATGCATACAATACACAACAAATAAATGACATAAGTACAATAACAAAAATGTACAAGAAAAAATACACAAAAGTTACAACAAATGACCAGGAAATCCAAAAACTCCACATAAGAACATTAAGAGCATAAATTACGTACAAAGAATAAAGCAATTTCAAGGACAAAAAAATAATTACACACACACACTTAAGGCAAGAAACACAAGGCAATAATACCAAAAAAAGAACCACACAGGGAACTGAAAAGACAGAAAAACAAAATGCACAAAAACCATGCCAACGACCAAAAGGCCGTACGGACACAAGTACATAATAGAAACTATAGACAAAGCTAAAAGCAATACATGACACATACCCAAGGCAAGAAACACAAGGCATTAATAACAAAAAACAGAACCACACAGGGAACTGAAAATACAGAAAAACAAAGCCCAAATACATTCAAACGACCAAAAGGCCGTAAGGATACAAGTACATAAAATAAACGATCACCACACGAAACACACCACTACAGCAGCACAATAACACAACCAGCTACACATAAGACACACAAAGCTGCAAGTATAAACCCACCCCCAACCACAAAGCTAATTACACAGAACACACAAAAGTCGAACAGGAGGATATTTCTCAAGGTATGTATACAGCGGATACCGCCGCTAATAAGCCTCCCATACCAAATACTCCAGTTCCGTAGGGGCACGGCCCTCACAAACTCGCGGGTACTCCATACGTTCGGGGATTACCACATCCGGCGGAAGCGGGCGCCACCGACCCAACACGGAAGCCCGGGACATCGCCGCCGAGGAAGCAGGAGATACCGGTGTCGGAAAATCCGACACCATTTAATATCATACAGATAATAGCTGTATTACCAACAAGTTACCCATAGAAAACGTAACTTGTAGTGGAATTACCGTCTAAAGAAAACGGGATATCATCACCACACACTATTATAATTCACCACCTATTATGGTGGGAATTGTTCTTAAATACATTAGTCTTTGGACTTTACCATCATAAAAACATCTTATATAAATTAACTTAATTATCAATATTAAAGTAGAGTAAATGTGACCCTTCTATCACTTTCTGAAATCTGGACAAAGTAGGCCAGGCGTCAGTGGGGAAGGAGGGCAGCCATTGTATATACGAGATCAGAGGCTCACACGGGAGCAAATTCAGCTCCTGTTAAATTTACTTGGACGTAGTGTTATGGAAGCCAAAGGTGTACCATTGTCAACACGCTGTCTACAAATTCAAGTTAAGTCTATCCGAAACCCGTTTATCATTCATTTATGGCCATTAATGTCAGGATATAGGGTGACCCGGTTAGATCGCGAAATCGCCTCAAACTAAAGGTAATTAAGCCAGGTCTTCATGTTCTATAGTGTTTTCTCTGATATAGCTTGTCATATATAGGATTCTGGCTTCACAGCTAGCGCACTTTTGACAGGTCAAGACGAGGATGCAAGATTTGTGCACCAGTTACTGGGTGATATGGAAGCTACCTCAAAGAGGATAATTTGGTGTCTACACCCTAGTTATACCTGGTGGACTAGCCTGCTGTACTATAAGATAAGGAACCTCATCAATGTATGTAGCTATTACTGTAGTTTGATTGGCTGCATATATATAAACTAATAAACCCCCCCTAATGTGTAGAGGATCGATTTGTGAGATTGAGATTATTGCAGAAATACAGTCCACTTAACATTATACAAATTGCTATCGAAGTATATAAATTAACGTAAATATAAATTCATATAAATTAAATAAATATAAATCTCACAGGTCGGTTCCCACAACCGGAACAGCGGGCGGAGGCCGCTCATCGGGCCCCACACGAGGGTGCACACTTCGTTCTGTAATAAACCCTCAATGTCCCTTTTGTTATCACGCTGAACCTTTCAATGGTAACCCTTCTCTGTACTCCGTGAACGGCTCTCTCTTCGCTCAATACCCCAGCTTAACTCTGTTACAGTCCATTATGACCCCTCACTGGACAGCCACGAATATAAACTGAATATTAAATGAGGAGGGCATAACAAGGATAGGGGTTATTAATTTATTACTAATTATAAAATAAAAACATTAAACACTGCCACCACCTTATAAACATAAATGAATGTGTCTAAAATTATTGAGACCCTAGGAAGGAAGGGACTCAATAATCAGGGAACTCAAAGTAAATGACTCTTAATGGATTAAACCTGTAGTCTTACGGAACTGAACGGGAGATTCTAGAGCGACTTTACTATTCGTAAGATGGAAAACACAGGGGAATTTCTAGCACAGCAAATGAGAATCACAAGAATGCATAACGCAGTCATTAATCAAAGGGAACAGATAACTAAACAAAAATTATGTTAATATTTATTTATTTATCGGAACCAGTATATTTAAATCAAAATTGAAACATAGCCTACTCTAATAAAAATTTATCATCTCCTATGAGGCACGGCCTGTAATACCAGTGTTACAACTCAAGTGCACTATACCTTAAATATTGCAGCTTGCCAAAGGATGTTGATTGGCTGCCCACAGGTCAGTTGACCTGTATGTACCTCAGCCGAGGTCCCCAGACACACTAACACTTCTTTCTTAAAAACGCTCACCAGTGGGACAGGATCCACCCCCTAGTTCCTAGGCTCACATTAACTCCGCCTATCCCAAGCCTATGGCCAATCGATTTTACCATGACTAGGTGCTCTAGAAACCGGGTCAATGGCATGGGCAGGCACTACCCTGTGAGGCCCCGCCTCCCCAGGCCTACATGTCTTTAACCAATCCGGATCAGGCTTGACCATAAGGGTCAATTCCTCTTGACAGAAAACCAAAAACTGGGAAGACACCAACGACTTTCCTGGCTGGGCACCCACGTGTAACTTGAGATCACAAGTTTATTAGCCCTGGGGTAATATACCCAAATTCGTCACTGGCCCGGAGGACAGGAGAGAGAGGGGAGCAAGTGGCTTCAAGCTGTTTATGACCCCGTGACAAAAGACAGAAATGACCCAAGGGAGAGTAGGCAAGCGAGAGAAGGGAAGGAGAAGAGAAAGGGGGAAAGGGGCTATGGTGTGCATATACCATTACAGTTCTATGCCGGTCATCGCACCAAGCCCAGCGGAGGGTGGCACCGCAGGCGCCTCAGGGCCTCTGCCAACCGGAACAGGAGCAGAGTACCCCTGTCGCACATCCTTTGACAACACCACGACGAGGTCGCGGTCACAAGGGGCAACCGCCCACTGAGGAGAGCCACCAGCAGGGGCACAGTGTCCAACACAGAAGGCAGCACATCGCCGCCTACAGCATCATCATCCATGGCATCACGCTCTTCTGCCCACGTCCGGTGAGGTGACGCATCCCGAGCCGAACGACGGCGCATAGAAATAGGCCGTTGATCGTCGGAACTGTGACCCCCTACAAGCGGTGCCCCAAAAGAACAATCGGCAGGCGGCCCCAAAGCCGGGGCAGCACGACCACGCAATACAGCAGCCTCAACGACTCAGGGAAAAAAGCCACTACCATCCAAGGAGACCGGATTCGGAGAAGGAAGAGACACAGCAGGCGGAAGGTTAGACTCCAGCACACGTGAGGTATCCAGCGAGGGCGACGGAACCGGCAGAGGAGAAGAGGCACGCGTCAACGAGGAAACTACCAGAGGCGACGATGCAGAGGGCATGGGCGGAGTCATACTCACCACCGCCCCGACAAGCACATGTTCTTCTGCAGGAGATGCAGCCGCCACTCGTACAGCACCATCCAAGGCCACCACGGAAGCAACCGGATGAGGATGCACCGTCACATCCACCAAACGGCGAAGGTCCAAAGCAGGCGCCCATAGGTCCCCTGAGCTCACTGGTGGGGCAGACAGATCAGGTCCAGACGGAGTGACAGCTGGAACCGCCGCAGGAACCACACCAGGCACCTGCACAGAACGAGGATCCGTCGGGGAATCCCCACGCACAGACAAGCGGAGAAAGTCATCCTCCAGGAAAACTGAAGGGGCCTCAGCACGAGGAGCGTCGCAACCGGCCGCTACGTGGCCCTTAGCACCACACCGGAAACACGTGCGGGTTCGACCTTGATAAAAGATCCTTAGTCGGAGCGCCAGCTAGTCGGGGCAGAGCCCCGACTAGCGGGCGCTCCACACCTCCCACAGCAAACCACCACTCAGCAACGGCAAACGACAACTGACCTGTTGAGTTGAAGTGGAAGAGTCCACCTAGTGGACTCTGGAGAGCGCGTTGGCGACGACGTTGTCGGAGCCCTGGATAAAGATGATGTTGATATTCTACAAATACATGGCCCAGCGAAGCAAATGTAGGTGCTGGTTGGTGAACTGTGTATGCTGCAGGAACTGAAGAGAATGGTGCTTGTGGAAGATGTTGAGGTAGCACTCCAGGACTCAGTGAAGTACAAGTTTGTTGTACAGACGAGCCTACTGAATGGATCAGCGAGAGTGGTGATCCGAGGAGATTGTGAGATGGTTCATCAGATGCAAGGCCCAGCGTAGCAAGTGCTGATTGGAGAACTGGGTCAGCAGTAGGAACCGAATGAGGTTGTGATACAAGATGTTCACATGGTGCTACAGGAGTCAGAGTAGTTTCGAGAACTGATCCTAATGTAGGGACCGACGAATATGGAGGTCCTAGAGGATGTTGAGGTTGTGCTGCAGGACCCAGCGAAGTACTAGATTGTTGTTGAACTGGGGCGTCTGCATTCACCGAAGAATGTTGAAATCCGGGGAGATGAAGTTGTAACCTAATAGATTTGATAGTTCGTTGTGCTGCACGCCTGGCAGGATGTTATGTGGCTCCTCAATGATGATTGTAGCTGGAGTGCATGATCCCATCTCGCTGTGGTATGATGGTGTTCCTATCGCTAGGGTGGAAGACTGAAGGTTCTCTAATACCTGGCAGGGCGAGAATGGAGTTAGTACAAAACAAGGATTTATGCCTTTCAAATGCAATAAAAGGTAAATTTGTCTAACAATATTTTAGCTGAGGGCTGGTAAAAGTTGTCTGGAGGAGCACGTTTATTTGGATTAGGCTCGTATAGAGCAGGATCTTTCCTGGTGGTGGAACAGATCGAGAATTTAGAACCATTGCAGTCAGGCAAAGTACAACAAGAAGGACCAGACAATACCTTAGAGACATTGATTGTCTTACACATGTCGTTAGAGAAGATGTGATCACATTTGCTCTGACTTTCCTGGGCATGTCCGCACTGCTTCCTGAGGTGCTTCACAGTTCCTGGACGGAAACAGCTGTGGAAAACCTGGTGGTAGAACACGGGATATTACTTATATGTACGTTACCTGAGCTTGTCTGAGACAGAAGCTCGTCATGGTTGTTGATGGAACGGCTGAACGGCTAAGAAGACTCTGATACCTGCATTAGTGGTGCCTTGAATAGAGGAGCGTTCGGCTTACCTGTCATCTGAGACTTTTTGCAATTTTTCACTAAGTTTTTCATATCACGAATCATTCCTGGCCAGTAGTAATCTTGTTTCAGGGTCTTGTAGGTCTTGTAGAAACTGCAGTGTGAGAGAGATCAATGGACCAGATGCAAGATATCTGACCGTAGGCTGGTAGGAACTACTAGTTGTTTGACATTATCCCGATTGTTGTCCTCCTTCACTTTGCCGGGTATATAATAGCGGTAGAGCACTTTATTCACAACAAAGAACCCAGGGATGGAGTTAGGTTGTGTCTCAGTCTGTAAGAATAAAGATGTTAGCGAGAAATCTTCTCTCTGCAACTTACGGAACTCCAGCATGGTGAGACTCGGTGGGAGGCTCCGTGAATCTTGAGGTACAGCTGAAGCAGATAGAGCAGCTGGTTGCGGGAGTACGGATTGTGCACGTGTCGTCACCAGGACAGGATGGGAGACGTCATCAGAATCATCTGTTGCTTGTATCTCTTCTTTAACAAACTGCGAGATAGGATTTTCCATTGATGAGTCACATACCTGGGGTTTTTCTTTGATGATTAGATTTGTAGGTTATTGGTCTTCTGCCAAGTCGTTGCCCAAGAGGAGTTGAACTGACATGGGAAAAGGCTTTTCCCGGATGGCGATTTGGACTTCACCTTATATTAACGGACAATCCAGGCGGACTCTGGCAAGTGGATAAGGGGCAGTTGCAGTGCGATCCGTAATGAGGACAGTCTCTCGGGTGTAGGTGACGTTGGGTTCAGTTGACTTCAGTAGAATAGATTGTAAAGCAACTGTGTTCCTCAATATATTCACTTTCAACCTTCCCTCCGAATCTCCACCGCTGGCAGAGAGTTCCGGAGTACAGGTGTGTTACGACCCTAGACCTCTGGGTATGGTTCCTCTGTTGCTGTTGTTAAACATATGTAATAATACAGCCTTGCCTCAATAAGTGTCTAGGGGTAAAAACAAACTGCTTACGTAACAAAGCAATATACTTAAAGTAAGAGTAACAAAGAACATACAAATAACATAAATGGAAAATGCAGGTAGCCAGAAATATTAATACACTAGTAATTAATATTACAATATCCTTATATAAGCACCGGTCATTTCTTTACAACATAAATGAATAGATGGGTTTGCACATAATGGTCTAACCAGGAAATTAGCTATGTTACTAAACAATAAACATATACCACAGACTTAGCTCAACACATGTCTCCACCCGCCAGCTCTACCAACGGAACTAGCGTTCCTCCAGCATTCGCGGCATTGTGTCTACCAAAAAAGACCAAACTAAAACCCACATGAAACCTCATGATACTCAGCTAACTACGAGAAATTAAGCTAACAAATTAAGAACAAAGCTAACAAATTTAGAACATAATTATAAGTAAACTTATGTGTATATAACACTGCTAAGGTGTAAAAAGAAATTAAGTACAATCAATAAACAGGAATAATTCCCAAGGTGAAACATTGACGCTAGCTTGATACACGGCCCGCACACTGGAACATCCCAAATATGGTCATCCCCCCAATGAGACGCCACCGACTCCCCCCACAGGAATAAACATGCAAATAGCCTAACAAAAAATTCAATACAGGCACACTACAGCTCGCTACAAACACATCAAACATAATTATACTGGAACACAGCTGGATATCATGTTATATTTACGTATCTGGGAAAAGAAATAATGGACATACATATTTATCATGATGAATGTTAGAATGAAACACAGATTCGCAACAAGGTGTCTGTTGAAGAGAGAGAGATCAGTGGATGAAACAAAAATATTCATCACAGGCTTAGGACTTTTATGAATTTTAGGAGGTGATTTGGGCTTTGTCTTACTGCTGACTTTACAGTGAGGACTGGTACACTCTTCTATTGTATGTCTAAAGGTTCTGCAACAATGACAATACAACGCAGAGTTTTCATTACTGGTACTCACTTTGGCTGGAGTAAACCAAGACGTCTTACTAGAAGGTGTGTCGGATGGTACTCTATGAATGAGACTGTAGGAGTCAGCCAACTGTGCACATCTAGTAGGGTCGGTTTCTTCCTTGTCTGCTAGGTAGGACGTATGGAATTAGGTACACGCCTAAGGAATTCTTCCATCAGGATGAGGTTGATGAGATCTGTAAAGGTGGAGACTTGTGCTGCTTCCAGCCACTTCATGAAATATCTCTTTTTGTTATTTGCAAACTCTAGGTAAGTAGTAGCACTCGCTTTAAGGTAATTCCTAAACTTACGTCTGTAGTTCTCGATAAATAGGAGGTAGGCATCTAGCACTGCCTGTTTCAATACCTTGTAGTCGGTTTCAGACGCCATAGTACTGAGAGTCATGGCAGCCCCTACATGTCAAATGACACCTGAGAAGTACAGACCATTGATCCTGAGGCCAGCTGAGTTGGTTAGCTAGAGCCTCAAATGAAGTAAATAATATATAATTTTCTGTCTCGACAAAAGATGGCATCAACTTAATTGCATAAGAAAGATCGAAACGTACCTGGAGGTTAGCTTCCGCTTCCTTGCGCTGAGTGTGGTGTGTAGTTTCCAAGTCAAGCTCTTTTCTACGGTTTTCTAGAGCAATGGCGGCTTGTTTTTCAGCATGTTCACGTTGGAGTTTACGTTCTCTTTCTCTTACTTTAAGGGCTTCCTGTTCACGCTCACGTTGGAGTTCAAGCTGTTCCCTCTCACGTTCACGTTGGAACTCTAGTTGTTCCTTCTCACGTTCACGTTGCAGTTCAGCTTGTTTTTTTTGTAGTGCAAGTTGTTCCTTCTGTATCTTGAGAGTTTTCTTCTGACGTTCGCGGTCTAGAGTGGAAAGCTCTATCTTCAATTTCATGGCTGCTAAGGCGCTCTTCATGAGATTCGGATGTAATATTATCATTGTCTAATAAGTGGTCAAGTATAAGGTTATGGAGATAAGTTTTAGTGGCTCCATGGGGGGCAGTAATGGGGTACGCATTTACAAGAGTTAGCAACTCCGCCTTGGTGGCACGAATTAGTGTGCCCCACTTCATCGTTTGGATTCTGCCTGAACGCTGTTAGACGAAACATGGTGAATAGAATGATAGAAAATAATGTGCAAAGAAAATACCTCAGTTGATGTACCAAAATATGAGATGTCAGACTGACAGGATGACATGGCAACTGTAAACTATCCTATTTAAACTTTATAGTCAAGTTTACAACAGTTAACTTTAGTAATTGAATTGATTACTTAGATCGAAAGTGAAACGAATACGTAGGGAATCTTGTACCCGGTACTCTATATGATGAGGACAGGGGCAAGAGGGATCCTACTGGAATTGTGAAACATAATTGTCTCGAATGTAGTCCAAAAAATTTAGGGATTTCTTACCTGGTCTCTAATTGACGAGAACAAAGGTAAGAGGCTTCCTACTAAAACTAAATAGTACTTACAGAGTTATCAGTCACTGTGCTCTGGAAAAAAATGCTAACTCCCTACCTGTGTAAATACCATATATTTGACCAACGCGTAGGGGTGCGGAAAGTATTAATTTATGACGAGAACTGCTGTATGGGTCCTAACCGTATAACGTAGTCCGTAATGCTAGAGGAACTATGGCCCCCTGTGTCCTCCTATGTTCGGGTTGTAAAGACGTGGGCGTATTAGCCCGGAGGAGACAGACCAAAGTACCAGGGGTACCAAAGTGGGTGATCTGCCATAATGAGAAGTTCTCCTGTAGGGAGAAGAATATGTTGGAAATCACAGGATATAGCAAAGATTATTAAACAACCAATTACGAGTATGACTCGTGCCATAAGACACCACGTAATCCAAAGTCATCCAACAGTCATATAATGCTACATCTGGAATGTAAACAGTATTAAGCACCATCAAAATCACTCAAAATAGTAGTTCTGAAAAGACACAGGCAAACTTATAATAAAGCCAAGTACACTTACCACAGCTTTATATGAAGCGTCTAGGAGCATACCTGAGTGAGGCTCCTAGGACAGGTCCCCAAATATATGTTACGGTAAAATGACTAAGTGCAGTGGATTTGGGCAGATGGAATGCCACGAACATATAAAAAAAAAAAGTAAAAACAAATTAACAAAAAACAGCTATGGTGACTTCTTCATTGTATGATAAATGTAGAATAAAATACAGGAAACTGGAAAAATTTTAATTCTTTAATTATGAAAAAAATCATCTTAACAAACATATAACAAAACATATAAGTAACATAAAACAAATTACGGCCAAGGCCCAGGCACAACAACTTGACAACCCCAAGAAAGAACCAGGGGCGAACAGCAAAACACCGAGACACACGCACCACAAAAACACTCACCCTAGGAAGAACATCAATTTAGCAACAAAACAGCTGCACCAACCCACACAGGGCACAAACAACGGCCCACGCAGGAGCCAGCAAAGAAGCATACCCACACCCCCACACACATCCACACAACAAACCGAACACACAACCACAGGAGCAACCACTCACACACCCATCCCAACCCCCTCCAAGGAGGCCAACCGGAGGGCCGGGGACCGAAGACAAAAACGAAAAAGCCCCACCCTCCAACCCACAACCAAAAGCCCGACCCACGACCACACCCAAAAACCACCCCACGCAAACACCCACCCGTGAACCAACCACAAAACTCGCTCGGAAACGCGCGCTGCACCCACCACCACGTGAAACACAAACGGCCTCTCAAAAATTCTGAAAGCCTAACAACCCCATAACCCTCCCTCCGACCCACCCACACATAATACACATAGTCAGCAACGAGAAGACATAACGTATTGCGCACCCGGCACAACCCCCGCAGAAAGGACAAAAACAAAAACCTCAAAAGGCCACCCCAACACCCCGGCCCACAAACCCCAACCAACACGACCCGAAACCAATCAAGCAAGCCCCTCAACCGCTCACAAAAAGAAAAGACATGCAACTGAGTCTCAGGGAGGCCACAGTGCACACACGCGTCAGAGGCACGCAAACCCAGCATGCACAACCGCGCATTCGTCGCCAACGACAAATGCAAGAACCGAAACAACAATTCCCGCTGTTGCGGTGCCAGAAACCGAGCCCCCAACGCCACCCACACCACCCCCTAATCCCAACACGGGAACAAACCCTCCACCCGCGGCGGAACACGACGAAATAAAACCCTATACACCGCCTTAAACGACAAGGACATGAAACCCGAACAACGGCAGACCTCCCAAAAAATGGCCACTGCCCAAGAGTAAACAGGAGGGGTGCAGAAGGCCGCCTCCTGGTAAACACCAAAATTCACCAAAAAGCTAAACCAAACAGAGCAAAAATAAATACCTAAAGCATTGAGCCCCCCACCCAACTCGAACCCCTGACACAACGAGACCCAGAACAGCGCCCGAGCCCTAGTAAACACATAAGGAATGCCCACCCCACTCTCCCGCACAGCCAACACCAACGTCGACCGACGAACCGGGTGGTAACGACCGCACCACACATAATGATAAACCTGGAGTTCCAACCCGAAAGCCAGCTTGCGATCCAGGGGGAAGAACCGAGCCACGAACCAGACAGCTAATAGGAAGCGAACCAGGTATATCTTGAGATTATCTTGAGATGATTTTGGGGCTTTTTAGTGTCCCCGCGGCCTGGTCCTCGACCAGGCCTTCACCCCCAGGAAGCAGCCCGTGACAGCTGACTAACACCCAGGTACCTATTTTACTGCTAGGTAACAGGGGCATAGGGTGAAAGAAACTCTGCCCAATGTTTCTCGCCGGCGCTTGGGATCGAACTTAGGACCACAGGATCACAAGTCCAGCGTGCTGTCCGCTCAGCCGACCGGCTCCCTAAGCCGGTTTTGGTAAGCCCCAAAATCCACATAGAAGCGAGAACTGGAAACCATGACCCCACCCACACACGGCGAGAGGACCAACCACCAAGACCCAGAAGACCGGACTTCTCACAGTTAACCCGGGCCCCAGTGGCCAACTCAAACCTCTCAACCACGACCTGTACAGCCCCAACCAATCCCCTCCAAAGCCCCGAACAGGACGGTATCATCCGTATAGTCGCAGATGGGCAACTGAAGACCCGACCGCAGTCGGGGGGGGGGGCGGGGGGACGATCAATGGACTCTCCTTGATAACCCGAAAAAGGCTCCTTTAACCCTTACACTGCTCAGGGGTCCTGGGGACATTTTACACCCCTGTGCGCAAGAAAAAAATAATTCAAAATTTTTTTTTCGTCATTCTAAACATGTTAATTTGAGTCCCCTGAGCACGGGAAAAATAATAAAAAAATTCTATTATACATACCAATGACACAATTGAGCCGAGAAGTTGGCCGATGACGTCACAGAACGTGAGCGCTCAAGGGTGCTGCGTCAGCCAGCCGTCACTCACGGCCACTCACGCGGCACGAGTTGCCGTGAATTTATTTTCGCGGAATTATTTACAGTATTTTTGGGTCATTTTACACAATTTTTTTTTTCGCTAGTATTGTTCCAATTATTAGCAATAGACGTTGTATTATATTAAAAATGGTATAAACTCACTAGTCGCTCACATATTAGTGTCACAAGTATGCCCACCGAAATGGTATAATTTACAGGAAATATTCAATGTATTTGTTTTTTTTTCAATATAAACACAAAAATTAACTTGATATGTACATTTATTTACCAAAGAATTACACATTTAGTACTCCTGGAGACTGTGATACTGTGCGAAACTAGTCGATATGGCACAGAGAGGACGGCACACGCTTCGCACCAATGTCAACACCAATTTACGTTTCTGTGGCCTCAATTTGGTACTGAAACACACAACACACCGACGCTGGCCTGCTGCACGTGCTCCAGTTGGTGGTAATTTCTTGATTTGGTGTATCAGAAAGGCCTCCCTGTAAGCGAGCCTGGGTGCAGGAGCATGGTTCAGTATTGGGTCTCGAATGGGTCTTTGTATGCCAGGTGTGTCCTTGCCAAATTTACCTAGTAACTGTTTCACAACTGGAAAACTAAACGAACGGAAATATGGTTTTCTACCTGTCTTCACAAGAAACATGTTGTAACTGTTCAGCATTGTTACGCCAATAAGGTGGAAAATCATTTTCTTTGTCTACTTCACTGTTTTCCGTACACACTCTACAGCACCCACCATCATGTCACATTTATCAACTAAACGCATGTTGATGTGATTGTAGTCCATCACACAATCTGGCTTATATATTATTTGCTTTGTTGTTCTGTTCACCTTGCCACTGTCCACCATTGTTCCAGGGTGAATGGTGGTCAACATGTTCACTTCACGTCTGTCTTTCCACCGCACTTAAAGCATTGCACCACTTTTTCTTACCTCGCAATCACCAACTTGCATAGCAGTGTCAAACACAGGCATTTCCTTTCGTTTTGGCTTTCCTTTCAAATACTCAAATGCTCCAATCTTTCTAACAAACGTGACTTAACATAAGCTTACCCCCTTCCATTTATCTTTCTTTCTCTTTCCTTTTCTTTCTCTCTTCTCCCCTTTTTCTGTTCATTGTCTTCTCCTACACTCCCTTGCTATCCTCTTCTTATTCCTATTACTATCTCCTTCGGTGGTTATAATAGGAGCTGCCTCGTATGGGCCAATAGGCCTTCTGCAGTTATCATTATTACTACTATCCCCTACACCTTACTTTCCTCCTCAACTCTCTCTTGCCTATTTATTGCCTGTCTCTACCTCCTCATCACAGGACACCACCATTTGGTCACCACTTGGTCCGGGAGACATCTCCCGTCACGCAGGGTGCAGTCGCACCTCCACAGATCTGCAGTATCATCTATTGATACTGGTGATGGCTCAAAAGGGCCACCACTTACCAATTTATGCCCGTGCCACCTTTTGGGTGGCTTCATCTTCATCTTAACACATTCTCAAGGGATACATCTCCCATCATGCAGGGTGCATTCGCACCTCCACAGATCTCGAGTATCAGCTCTTGATACTGGGAATGGCTTAAAACCACTTACGGGCTATTCATGCCCGTGCCACCTTTTGGGTGGCTTAATCTTCATCAATCATCAATCTCCTCATCACAATCGACTTGAGAATGGTCCAGGACGGACCGAAACGTCGTCGTCCCTTCAACTTCTAGTGCGTGGTCTGGTCAACAAGCATCTTATTGCTTCGTATTTACAATTATTACTAAACCTATCAACGGTATATGTTAAGTAATAATTGTAATTAAGAAGCAATAAGATGCTTATCTTAACATACTAAGAAGGTGGAATGTCCTATACCTATCAACGGTATAGGTTAAGTAATAATTGTAATTAAGAAGCAATAAGATGCTTATCTTAACATACTAAGAAGGTGGAATGTCCTATACCTATCAACGGTATAGGTTAAGTAATAACTGTAATTAAGAAGCAATAAGATGCTTATCTTAACATACTAAGAAGGTTAGGTGAGGTCGGTGTTTTCTATGAAGCTTTTCAAGGTAAACTAAAATATTCACAATCAATTAGTATATAACATATGCACTTATTAAATAAGCCAATATTGACTATAAGCAAGTGCGAGAACAGGTTGTAGAGGGACACATTGTGCGTCTTTCGGCCTAAGGTTAAGTGTTTGATGGGAAAACGAAGTCGTTAAGGCCTAGTATGTTGTTATGATGACACATGTGAGAGGATGGGAACTTAGAGCTGTTGTGAGGACCTCATCTGTCGCCACGCCAACACCACCTCAACCCCTATAATTGCTCACTTTTATAGCAAGACCTCATGAGTTGCAACGTCCCAACACTTCCGTCAAGAAAAAATCAAGATAGAATATGTAACTGGAAGAAGGTGTAAACTTTGAAGATTTTTCAGTCCTAGGGACTGTTGCTGGACTGCCACTGCTAAGTGGACAGTCAGGATAATTTATTATTGTTATTAAATGCAGGACATTATGAATAAAGCCTAGATTATTTTGAATAACTGTACTTAGACAGATTATAATTTTTTGGGCAATTAATTTTTCATTCTGGAGGACCAGTCTGGGATAAGACAAAAATCATGCAAAATCAACTAATGTACACATGGTTTGTTCTTAACTCCGGGGAAAGAGGGATGTAACAGTTGTTGAGGTGACTCAACTTTACGAGACATTCACAGGGAGGTGAGATAAGGTCAAACAAACCTCACCTCGGGTAGTTTCTAAGGTGGAAAGGCTATCCCTTGTTACCAGATCCAAATCCGTGAACTCAATGGAAAATTGGGGATAGACGGGTATAAAAGCTCGTTACGAGAGAGGGGTGGTGTTTACGAGCAATTCATGCCCATGCCACCTCTTAGGTGGCTTAATCTTTATGAACTGAGGGAATGACTACGGGCTATACATGCCCGTGCCACCTCCTAGGTGACAATCTTCATCAATCAATCGATGAGTCTGGGGTGTAGTGTGGGGCATCACAGAGGGAGGGGAGACTGACGATCTGATGTCTACACGGAAGTTTCATCACTGCTGTATCTTGAGTGAGTACTGGTCCTCTATGTTCTAACATCACTAGTGTTGAATATTATATTGCCTTGATAGGGAAGATGGATTAGGATTTTTATATTGAACTTAATTAAATAAATATATATTACTAAATTGTCCCTCTGGTGTATCGATTCGTTCCTGTTAGTCATTCATAGAGAGTTGCTAGTGAATAGTGGAACGTGACAGGGTTCTCACACCCCATCCCCGGTGATATCCTTTACTCACATTGTTAACTCTCCCATTACCGGTACCCTTCGAAGCCGGTCACTGTAAAGTACTTATGTTGATCAAAGTCGAAGGTGGTGGCGGCATTAGGTAGCTTAAGTAACAACAAATGTAAGTCATAATTAGTAATAACTACGGAGGTGATACATTATAGCTACGTTATACCAAAAAGTGAGGTGATTTGATGAAATATCTGTACCCAAGTTGATCTTCGAGCGCTGTCAGATTTTTTCAAACAATTTTGTTCAGTCAGTTTTGTTTAGTGGCTAAGGTATCAGCTACGCGAACGTGCATAATGCAACTGGCTGTGTTGACTTTTCGGTTGCATATTGGCTTGGGGACCATTCATGGTTATTTGCATTTGTGTTGCTCTCATTGCCCAAAAAAAGTGAGGTGATTCGATGAACTATCTTTGCCCAATTTGATCTCCGAGTGCTGTCGGATGATGGGTAAACAGTCTCATGAGTTTCAACATTTTTGTACAATCAGTTTGGTGAAGTTACTAAGGTACCAGATACGCGGCGGTGCAAAGTGCTCCTGGCTGTCTGGGTTCGAATCCTTCTGGCGTGTTGAGTTTTTGGTGGCATATTGGCTTAGGGACCATTCAAACTTGTTCACATTTGTGTTGCTCAAGTAACCCCCAAAAGTGAGGAAATTCGATGAAATATCTGTGCCCAAGTTTACCACAGAGGTCTGTCGGATGTTGGGTAAATACTCTCACGACTTCCAACATTTTTGTACAGTCAGTTTGGTCTAGTGGAAAAGGTACTAGATACGCGAAAAAGCGTAGTGCTGCTGGCTGTCTGGGTTTGAATCCACCCGGGGTGTGGATTTTTTGTTGCGTATTGGCAACATACCACTAGTTTGGTCTAGTGTCTAAGGTACCAAATATGTAAAGGTGCATAGTACTCCTAGCTGATTGGGTTTGTATCCTTATGGGGTTTTTAGTTTTCGTTTGCATATTAGCTTAGGGACCATGCATGTTTGTTTGCATTTGTGTTCCTCACATGGACCATAAAATGTGACTTGATTTGATGAAATATCTGCCCAAGTTGAACTCTGTGCGCTGTCAGATGTTGGGTAAATAGTCTCACAACTTCCAAAATTTTTGTACAATCAGTTTTGTCTAGTGGCCTTTGTAACAGATATGCGAAGATGCATAGTGCTCCTGGCTGTCTGGGTTCGAATCCTTCTGGGGTGTGGAGTTTTCAGTTGTATATTGGCTTGTTGACCATTCAAGCTTGTTCTCATTTGTGTTGCTCACGTTTCCCCCAAAATGAGGTGATTCGAAGAAATATCTGTGCCTAAGAAGACCTCCGAGCACTGTTGGATGTTGAATAAATATTCTCACGACTTCCAACTATTTTTGTTCATTCAGTTTGGTCTAGTAGCTAAGGTAACAGATGTGCGAACAGACATAGTGCTCCTGGCTGTCTGGGTTCGAGTCACTTCTGGGGTGTGGAGTTTTCGGTTGCATATATGCTTTGGGACCATTCAAAGCTTGTTCGCATTTGTGTTGCTCACGTGGCCCAACAAAGTGAGGTGATTCTATGAAATAACTATACCCAAGCCTACCACCAAGTGCCGTCGGGACGTTGGGAAATAACCTCAGCTACCAACATATTTTGAACGGTCACGGTTTGTCTAGTGGTTAAGGTACTATGTACGCCAGTTGCGTAGTGCTCTTGGCTTTAGTGTTCATCTCTGAGGTGTAGTGTTTTCAGTTATATATTTATAAACTAGCAGTACCCGACCACGCGTTGCTGTGGCTCAGCAACGTATGTGCGTTGCTGAGCCACAGCAACCTTCCCTGTCCCCTTGCCCCCCCCCGACCATTCTCTCCTCACCTGTCCCCTAGGCCTCCCAACCATTCCCCACTCCACCGTCCCCCCTTCTTCCCCACTACACCGTCCCCCCTTCTTCCCCACTACACCATTCCCTCTTCCTTCCCACCATGCCCCACTCCCCGGTCCCTATTTCCTCCCCACCATTCTCCATTTCCCTATCCCCTCGGCCCCACCATCCAAACTCCCCCGTCCCGTCGTCCTTCCCCACTATTACCCCCTCCCTTGTCCCCTCGTCCTCCCCACCATCTCTCACTTCCGTCCCCTCGTCATCTGCACCGTTCCTCACTCCGTCGTCTGATTCCTTCCCAAGTGGTCTGATCTTCCCATCAAAAAATTGGGAACATCAAGTGACCTGATGTTCCCATCACTGAGGTATAAGAAAAACAATTCAAAAATTAAATGAAAATATGAAAAAATAAAAAAAAACTATACTCACGAAAAGGAACGGTATGGTAAACAACACAGCTGAAAAACCAAAGCAATTCACACAAAATAATTAAATCTAAATGAAAATAAACTAAAATATATGAAAATTCAATTTATCAATGCAATCAGAAACATTGAAATGGAAATGTAACATATTTGGTATAGCATGTGTGTTGCTCTTACATGCAACAGATGGTGTTGTTTGTCAAGAAAAGCATAGTTTTACCAGTCACAGGTGTGGCATCTATACTAGTACTTACGAAATGAACGGTATGGTAAACAACACAGCTCAATTCAAACACAATGTCACACAAAACAATTCAATAAAAAATTAACTAAATCGAAATCTATGAAAACAAAATTTATCAATGCAATCTGAAACATTGAAATGGAATTCGTAACATATTTAGTATAGGATGAATGTTGCTATTATATGCAACAGATGGCAATGTTTAAAAAAAAAAAACGCATGTTTTTGCCTGTCACAGGGGTGGCATCTATGTAGTAGGTATATAAAAAGAAGAACCTATTCGAATGCAACGTTGTGTCAAAATTTCAAAACAATTGGTGAAAAACTTTCGGAGATTACAGTGTGTGTTGCTCTTACGT